>NC_069117.1:44238326-44418326 GCF_025612915.1 Magallana angulata
GTACATCAATAACCGGTACTTAAGCAGATATTTCTCTCAAGTTGAAAATAAGATGGACATATTCAGACTTCACAGTAAATTTAATTTCACATTGACCTACTTTGCCTTTGGCCAAAAAAAACCCCGTAATATAAATTTACCTTTTGACAGGTGTTCTTTGAAATCTGCATGCAGCTGTGAACCTCTGATGAAATCAATGAGCTTCCTACACTCTTCAGGTCCATGTCGGAGAATCGCCTTGATAGCTCGTCCACTGCTGACAAAATCCTGTCCTTCTCTCATTCCTTGTTTGATTTCATCAGGAAGAGCAGAGCATTCAGACAGGTAGCCCAATAAACTTTGGTCTGTAAGCATGTGCTCTCGCAAAAATGAAAAGCCTTTTTGCACAGCTTCAACTGGTCTTTCTGTATTGGTATAAAAATATTTTTGGTAATAAATTTATTAAAAAAAATATATTCTTTATCTTATATGCTACTGAACATTACCTGAAAACTAACTCTATAGCAGACTGCAGTACATGCTTTGCTACATTTTGTTTGAGCCAGCTACACAATTATTGGTGTGTTGCTTGGAGACCGAGGGAAATATAATGATGGGTAAATAACCTTTAAACAAATATATCATAACTTTTAAATGACTCTTAAGAAACTCTTTTATCTAAATGGTACAGATGAAATGACTAATGAAGTCAAATGAAATGCAACAGCTGGATGAATTATTTTAGGCCTTACTAGGATCTTCCAGTACTATGTCCATTTTCTGGCGTTTAGATGCTCTGTTGTCTGCATCATTTTCTATAAGTAAGAATAGTAAATGCATTCTGTTACGATTTTTGCCAACCTATTTTGAAGCTACTATATCTGAGATATCTGCTGATAAATACTGATCACTTTCTTGGTGGAGATGGTTGCCTATGGGATAAGACAAACACAAGGACGATTTTTACCTATTAACTGTTCCAAGACTAAACAATGCAGTAACAACTCATAAAAGTTAAATGACAGGTCCATGGGCCACAATGCTCACCTAAGCAATTACCGTATTTTTCGGGGCATAGGCCGGTATTTTTTTCCTCCGATGAGCGAGCCCCGGCCTATCCCCCGGGATCGGCTATTCTTAGACTCAAAGTTAAAAAAATTTAACAGTAAAATATAAAATCCACTGTTTTTATCTGTTGTACTGTTGTAGCAATTTATTATGAGGGTTGGGATTTTTTCATCCGTTTGAACTATTGTTCGATAGTTGTCCCGTTGATAATTTTTGTAATGACATCGTGAGTAATAAAATGTACAGTACTGTACAAGATATTTCTTTACAATCCCAATCAAAAGAATTTTTTTCCCACGTTCGTGTATGAACACTGGAAACTATTATTGCGTCGTAAAAAAGAAAACGAAACCGGGTAGAATGTAATATGACGGGATTTTGGTGAATTCTTCATGTCTGCGTTCGTAGGAATCACTGGTCTTGGGTGTAGAATAAATCAAATGCTATGTGTTTTTACAATTAATTTTCTGTTGGATGAAATAACGGTATTCTGGTGTCGTGTGTATATACAAAGGTGTGAAACCCATGACTAAAACACAGCCTGGGGGCACGTAGTGTACACCGTTACACTTCATTGCATTAACTGTGTTTTTAACATTACAACTTCTCTGCATAACGGCAAGTCACTATTTAATTAATTAATGGAAAGAACACAAATTAAATATTTTATGTTTGGTATTTCGTTTTCTCATTCATAGGGATTACGGGGGATAACTCTATTTGGATATGAAACCACGTGTTGAGCTAATGGACGCCATACCCCGTATTTACAAGTAGCTTTCAAAGTATAACTTGATTAAATGAGATTTAGCAATAAGGTATTAATAAAATATAAAAGGTTTGGTAAAATATTATACTTAGTTCTACCAGACAGAACCACGGAGGTTGGTGTTGCAATTAAATTTACATTATGTAAAATTACGATACACAACGATACACCGACGAATACGGAAGAGACCAAACAGCTACAAAACACAGATTAATTTTTAAAATTGCTTGAAATATATATGTTAAGCAAATTTAATAACTTTAATTACTCTTTTGACTTTCTACATCGATATTCTGAAAGTATATACTTAATACGGTGACTTTCTTAATCAACGGTCATACTTTCACTATAGTAATCATCGATTGAAAATCGGCTTATCCCCCAATTAGGCTAGTCTAAGGATTTTTCTTGAATTTTGTCTAAAAATTAGCAATTCGGCCTATGCCCCACATCGGCATATGCCCGAAAAATACGGTATGTGTAACTCTGGCCCAAAGTAGCTTCACTATCTTGACTTCATCTGACTTATCCGAAAAAATCCAATAACCCCTCATCCCAACAAAACAATTACAGTAAAAGTAGGTTATAGCAAAGTCCTAAGGACCGGGAGATTTACTTCATTATATACATAATTTGTTATATCAGTATATCAAATTTGTAACAATTATCATAGCGATATACATGTTCATGTCTTTTTTAAGTTGACTATCATTTGTCCTTATTGATGAATAAAATGCAAGGTTTTACCAGAAATGAAATTTCTTTTAACAATTATGTCTACAAGTATAGCGAAATTTTAAAACTATGTAACAATTCACTGCAAAAGATGTAAAATATTCTAATGCTTGGAAAATAAATTAAGAACACGGTATTTCTGACCAAATAAGTTTAGTCTACACTCAAACAACTTGCAAGAAATGCAATTATTGGCAGTCATACTCCCGCAGTATCAAGAAACCCACTCAGAAAAAATGGATTAAATTTCCTTCCTATAGATATTACAAACCCACTCTTTTGATCCACTTTTGGGTGATCAAAAGATTTGGCTGAAATGAAATTACCGTATATGTAACCTTTACTTGATATAAATGTTCAAAGTAAACCAGGATAAAATAAATGTGTTGGATTGTAACCTGGAACCTATTGACCTGTAACCTTTGAATAAGTATACCAGATTGACCTGTAACCTTTGAAGAAGTATATCAGTCAAGCTGGCTCCTGATGCCAGAAATTTATATGGAAATTGAAAATTTTTTCTGTATAACTACATGTAACAATTCTCCCCATTCTTGAGTGGCTAAGTTTATTAAAACCTACACCACTTGTTAGTTGTATGCAACAATTTGTGTTGTATTTACTTGTAATTTTGTTAAATATATTGTTATTTGTGGGGTTCATGGTGGGTCTGAACAGTTAACAATATCTAATAAACTGCCCCACGGTTCATTAACACGTAAAATGTCCAACCAAGTTTATACTCATACAAATTATGAAGCCAATGAAGTCATTCAAATAATGATTTAAGTCAGACTGGAGTTAACAAGACACTTAATTTGTTTACAAATTAAAAGTCTGATGAGTTTGAGGACAGGAAATATGACACCTTATATCTGCATGAGCAACGGATTCTACTTTGGTGACAACTTGTAATTTGTTAAATACATTAACTGTCTACTGTCAATCTTGTACGTGAAAACAGTTCTTATATAGATATCTCTAGAATAAAAAATGGCATAGTATCAGACTTGATTACAGATTTAGCAACGCAAGCATAAACTTTACCTTTTTCGAGTTTCTCAACATAGTCTCCTTGGCCTTTATCCATTTTGTATGGAATCAAAATTTATATCTTTAAAATCATAGAAGATTGAAACAACTTGGATTCATGGCACTGAAAGAA
This sequence comes from Magallana angulata, assembly GCF_025612915.1. Classification (NCBI taxonomy): domain Eukaryota; kingdom Metazoa; phylum Mollusca; class Bivalvia; order Ostreida; family Ostreidae; genus Magallana; species Magallana angulata. Next base: position 44,242,043 of record NC_069117.1, read on the forward strand.
TTAAAAAAACAAAAAATCACTATAAAATAGCTGCGTTTTATACACAAAAAGAAGCTTGCAGAGAAGATTCTTTCTACTTTCGTTTTGATCGAAATGTTAGCTTTAATACACATTTCTATTAAATTAAGATCGAAATTTATTGTGGTTATTACATTTCAACATTCGATATAAACATTAGTCCTCAAAGTCATATGATAAAAAGGTAACATGTAGCTTATATCAAAATTCAACTTACAATATCAAATTGGATTTTCCAATCAACCCTTTAAGCCATTTTTCTTGGGCGGAAGTTGTGTGTGCGCACTGTCGCATCACGCAGGTCTTTTCCGTTAGTCCCCCCCCCCCCCCCTTTAAAAATCAAAGTACTGAAAGTACTGAGAGAGAGAGGCATCATTGCGGGGGAGTAATCTTATAATTCCAAGTATTAAAGTACTGTCGTGTCGCGTTTATGACTATGACGTTATATGGGGAATGTTTTGCTCGCTTGCAGTGGGAGGACCCGTTTAGCAATGTCCAGTCCAAAAGGTTTGGGACTATTGCTCTGAAATTAGAACATGAAAGCCTTTAGACAATTAAAAGATGACGTTTATTGTTGCAGGTCTCCGATTAGAATGACCAAGGTAGGGTACGCTATCTCAATCAGAGACCTGGGCTTCCCTGATCTATTTCAGCCAATCAAAATTTAGATTCTTTGTTCGGACACAATTTTGGTAAACACACATAGACTGTTCAAGAATATTAAACATATCTGTCCTTTCTGATATATTTCATTTTATCAAATAAAATAAACAACATGACTACTTTTGTATATTTTATTTGATGAAATGAAATATATCAGAAAGGACAGTACCGACGGGAGTTGATTTCATCGATTGATATTTATCTTGAAATCAACGATATGTATAATTTCGCATGTCAAGTAGTTTCTTATTCGTAACTGAATAACGCATATTTTCATAATATGAATTTTCGGGCTTTTCCGACAATTTTAAGAATTCTAGGAAAACATCATATGAATCATGTCGCGTTATATCTTAAGACAGAATAAATTCCATCAAACTATGTATCAGTATAATGTAAATATTTCTGGAAAATTATATGGATCCAAGCAATATTTAATTATAATAATATTTAAAGCTTCAGAATGCATTACATCGAATTTATCGATTATTTTCGAGAACAAGGTCTTGTCTGCAGCGATGATATGTGGTTAGGTCCAAACACAGTTTCACTTTCGGTTTGCCAGAGTAACTGCATACTTATAGGAGAGTTGATAAAAATCAACTCCCAAAAATAACAATGTTTTTTTTCTTCTTCAAGTTTTAAGGTATAGAAGGTTTAGAGTATCAATTAAGAGTTTGTAATACTATATACTACAGGATAGAAACTACTTTGCTAACATATTCACGCTCTTTTATGGAATAAACAAAAGCAAATTACAAACAAAAAAATATTTTGTTAGTTAGTACTATACCTAATGATTCACAATATATACTAAAATCTATGATATATAATCAATAAAAACTTTTGAACAGTGAATTTTTTTCATATGAAAAAAAAATTGTTCATGCTTAAAAACCCCTAATGTTACATGTAGGTAATACATGCATGATCTCAATCTCGCATAGTTGTTGTTCTTTTTCTTTTGCAGAATGTACGATTCGATTGTAGAGAGTGATCTAATATATTTCTAAGCGTTTCAAAACAGTTATGAAGATGAAATATTTATATATAAGAGACGCTACAGCTCATTTTGCACAATTTTGCTAAAAATTACCGTTGATTTAATCATTTCAGGCGGTCCAAAAAGTAAATATTGCTAGCTCAGCCTTTTGATCAACAGCTTAGCGCATCAACTATAAACATTTCATCGTTACTTTCTGCTAGGGATGAAAATATTACGAATTTATACCGAATTTACTAGTGGTGTAAGCAAAATTTTAGAGATATAAATTTAGAATTTCGGAAAAATATTTAACACGCAATTGCGAGATTTTTTTTTGCTGTAAAAAGATTTAATCTTTCAGTATATGGACGACTTCTATTCTTTTGTCTAACTATGTTTAAATAGGGAAATATCCAAGATGAAGAGAATTTGCTGTAATATGTCTTTAAAGCTAAATTTAAAATAATATACCGCGGTAGATCTTGTAATACCCCGTACTTCACTTTTGATAGAAAATATGTACATTCTGTCAAATGTTTTTACATTTTTTCAGGCAAAATTCTCTTATCAGCTTGCAAAAACTCACTGACTTCCCAATTTACTTTGAAATCGACAGCGCTGGCCATGCAATGAAGGATTAATTAAGCTTCACAGCACTAGGCCTGGGTACTTAACCTATGCACATGCACATATGGGAAGGGGGGGGGGTTACGTTAAAGGGTGTAATCTGGATGTTTAATTTATTTGTTTCACTATCCTTATAGTAGGTTTAGTATGCAGGCCAAGTAAAACTAAACTAAAATATGCCATGCTACGATCACAGTTGTCTGTACTTAATTGGGGGAATGCTCAAGTTCACATAGCAGTGGTTCAACTTGTTGAATAATCATTTTATTGGATCGATGCCAGGGGCGGGAGTGTAGCTATACATAGAAAGATATATCTCCGCAGGAGATTAATTGATAATGTGCAAGTAATACACGATACAGACTAAGAACCACGCCGTGTTTATGCATTGAATCTCATAATTATTCAATATTTCGGTCAACACAAGATGGTTCTTGAGGAATCCTCATATTATTTGACGTCACGAACAGGAAACTGTATAAAAAGTATAAATAGCCACTAAACGATTACACACCATTGCTATTCTTAAACTCATGCATATTCATACTTACTTGGAATTTGACATATGGACTAAAAGTTTCGAGAGAAATTATGTTTATTTATTGCAATATGTATAGTTCTATTTATTGTTATTGCAAATAAGATATTTATTTCAACAATAATATTGAAATATGAATCCCAAACGAATATTGCAATTTTTGCCGCTAGGTGGTGTCCGTCAAATCTTCTATCGACGTCACTTGTGAGCTGACCGGTAGCAATAGAGGAGGCTCATAGAGCCTCCGTCTAAAAAGCACACCTTGTTCATAATGTTCACGTCACCGTGGAACAGGGGTATGATTTCGAAGACACAAGAAATGATTGTTGCGACCAGGAGGGGTATTTCTCTTCCTGTTGCAATGTGGAAAGAACTAGAGAAAACTATTCCTGTTATAAGGAAAAGGTTCCAGAAAGAGTTGGACAGTAACAATCAAATGTCCATGTTAGAATGTCCAAGTTGTATTCCGGACGGATTTATGAATTATTAATTAAAAAACCCAAGAAATTACGAGATGAATTGTTTTGTTATGTTATTAATGATACGAATATTAATAAAGATTACCACACAGAGTATTTTTTTAATTAATGCGGTAGAAAGGTATGCAAATAGATGTTTGAAAAAAAATTGAACTCCTCTTTACCGCTCCACTAAAACAAAAAACTACAGTGGAAGTAATTAAGGTGGCTCTATACACCACTTTTTGATGACGCAGTACGCAAAAAAGTAAATCTGGAAGCATGCAATTCCGGTACTGGCTGATTTAAACTGAGGCGAATTGTATAGGGGACCGCTCTTTTGAAAAAAAAATGTTAAATGAATAGATTTAATTTGATAATTGGAAAATCTAGGTCATGAGTTCGATTACCGTTGAGAACTTTAAATTTTTTAACTTTCCAAAATTTTCTAAAACGTATTCTTTGGTTGAATACTGTGAAAGAAAATTCTAAACCGGTGAAAATATTTCAATTATAATATACATTTATGCACGTTAATATATATATATATATAAGGGGATTGGAGAATTGCTTTGAATTTCTCTCAGGTTAGGATACATAAATCCTATTAGCCTAGTAAATTTTCCCCTTTATTTATTTGACTTAGTTTTGCATTAAAGCGAATATATTTACATCTACCAAGTATGATTCCTTCTAATTCTTACGGAAACTTATAGTTAATTCAGAGCTCTATAGAAACAGATAGACTGAAATCTACACGCCCCATTTATCGATTGGTCGAAATCTACAGCGGCTGAAACTGACAAGAAAAGGACAGGACAGATATCGACACGCCCTGTTTATCGATAGGTCCAAACCTATAGCGACCTAGGAAAAATCACGGACTGCACGAAATGACCATGACGATGTCAGACTCAAAGTCTCACAGGAGACGATTTGGCTGTTTACTTACGTATATTAACAGTAATTTAGTGAATTTTACTTACTTTTCCTGATCAATTTATCAATTAGCTTAAAGAAAGATGTTAATATAAACAATAAAATGCTTTCTTTGATGATTCATTCGGGTTATGAAGGTAGTGATCATTGCAGAACAAATTTACATAACTCGCTAACGCGGGTTATGTATTTTTTTCTGCAATGTCACTACCTTCATATGTCCATTGTCCAAACGTGGGAACGACATTTGAAGTCGTTCCCACGAAAAAAAGTCGTGGCCACGAAATAAAAGTCGTGGCCACGAAATAAAAGTCTTTCTCACGAAATAAATTTAGTTTCTACGTAATAAATAATTTCAAATGAAACTACAATTGAAGAAGTTTATCGAATAATATGTCAAAAAGTTCATCATTCTTCAAAATAAACATTGTATCTATAGAGGCAACACATTGTAACAAAACAGAACCTTTAATTTCATTATCTAATTCCACGGAATTAACAGTAGGTAATAGCCAAACAAACCTGAACCAGTTGTGCTCATAATTTCAGTTACTGTAACATTTTACAGTCTTGTCTATATCTTACATTTTATATAGCACTTGGATGCATATTGAATTGATAAAGTCAACAGGGATAAAAATTAATTGATTTTTGATTTGTTTTACGGGTCATATCAGATATGGATTCGTCAATGGATAAAACGAGGGATTTTTTTCAATATATTTTTCAACAAACTTTTTATTCCTATCTGAAGTTCTAACATTTACTGTAATAATAAACAAATAATACGCTGGTTCATAGAAACAGTTAACTTGTATATTGACCATCTAAAAAGATAAAATACATTAAAGTAGCATATTACACAGTACTTGTTAAACCCATTCAATTCTCATTAATTTTATAAAAAACGACTTCTATTTCGTGGCCACGACTTTTATTTTGTGGCCACGACTTTTATTTCGTGGGAACGACTTTTAATTCGTGGCCACGACTTTTAATTCGTGGCCACGAATTTAAAAAATATATCTCAAGCATATGTCCTATTGCAGCCACCGTAAGATACTGTATGGAAAGTGGATAAAATTTTGAAAGAGCGGACAAGAAAAAGTGAAAAGGAGGTTTTAGTCTCTTGGTACATGTACCGATGGCCTTTGAAGTATAATTCTTGGATTGAAAAACCAGAATTGATTCACACTCAAATCTTTTGTTATGGAAATTCAGAGGGAGACAGTTTTGCTTTTTACCAAAACAATAGACCTCATGCATGACTTTCACGTTCATCTTCCAAGACTTTAAGATTAAATGGACTGTGGTCAGTATCACTGTTAGAGACCTGTTTACCTTCTACGGAATCTGAAATGGATGTCTCACCCCTGCGAATTTTATTTTCATTTAAATTTTAGATCATGTGGTTTTATTTGACCCTTTCAGTTTCGCAGTAAAAATCGTGCCTCGTGTTTATAGTCTATTTGAGAGAATCTAGGTACTTGTAGTCAAATATAAATTCTAGAGGCTTAATGATTTTAAACTTTATCTTCATTAATTGGTGGATAAAATGTGTTCTAGAAAAATATGTGACAATACAAAAATATTTTTTTTCTGCTGTTGCGACAATTAACATGCGTAGTAGAGATTCCCCCTAAGAATTATTTTTCGATCCGCGCCCGACCTAGTAATAACATCAACAGTGAAACAGAATGTACTATTTTATGCAGAATGTTCCTTGAAAATGGCTCGATATATTAAGTTTTTATGCAAAATATTCACCCATTATTTAAAAAAAAAAACCATGGTATTGCACACCACAAGCATCAAACATGGCTATGATTTTATTAAGCAACTCAATGTTTATATTATCAACCACTCTATACGTGGTTGAACACGAACGATAACTCTGTTATGAATAACATCGTTTAATGAAAAAAAAAACCGCTGGATGGTGAAATAAGACATACATCATAAAAGATATTGATGTTTTAACATAAATCAAAGTGGGATATGATATGAAAATCGACTATAGTACTTACGTAATTTGAGAATATTATCCGAACACTTATAACTTCCGCTCGATATTTCACAGGAATTGAACAAATCTCGGTGAAGTCTCGAGCACCTCTGGATTTATTACATACTCAGCAACGATAAAGAAAACATTCCGAACACATTCGCAGGGGTGACATATATACACATATATTTACATCTACCAAGCATAATTTCCTCTATTTCGTACGGAAACTTATAGTTAATTCATAGCTCTATAGAAACAGCCAGACTGAAATCTACACGCCCTATTTATCGATTGGTCGAAATCTACAGCGGCTGAAAGTGACAGGACTGAAATTGACACGTCCTGTTTATCGATTGGTCTGAACCTACAGCGACCTTAGTAAAATCCCGGACTGCACGAAATAATCATGACGATGCCAGACTCAAAGTCTCACAGGAGACGATTTGGCTGTTTCTTTTAGCTAACGTACTTTTGTACATTAACAGTAATTTAGTGAATTTTACTAACTTTTCATAATCAGTTTATTAATATGTTAAAGAAAGATGTTAATATAAACAATAAAATGCTTTATTTGAGGATTCATGCGGGTTATGAAGGTAGCGATCATCGCAGGAAAAATTTACATAACCCGCTAACTTACACATGCGAGGGTTGTCCCAAAATAGCGTAGACAAGTCGCGTTATTCAGTTAATCGAAGACAAAGGAAGATGAAATTTCTGCCACAAAGGGTTCAAGAAATTTGCATTCAAATAATGTTTTAAAAGCGAACATTGTTTGAGATTAAATTGTGAAATGAAAGCATGTTAGATCAGAAATTCGACATTCGGCGCAATGTCAAAAACAAAAAGTTAAAAATCAACATAATGAATTGAAAATTGGGAGGAAAAGTACTTTTCGAATGAAAAAATTCAAATAAAACATACACTGATATTTGATAATAATTCTATTATTTACTCAGAAAATGTTTTGGCTATAACAAAACTTTTAAATATGTTATAGCGCGTTTTGTGACAAGTTGAAAAGTTAACTGGTAATAAAATGACGTTGTCAGCGTTTAAGGCGGCGCAGCAGTAACCGATATAATTTTGCTAAGACCATGAAATAAATCCTAAGCGGCTTTGGAAGTAAATGAAATTAACAAAATCGATGAGAAATGCGTTTTGTAAATAAGTAGTTAAACAACATTGAAAATATTTGAACAAGTATGATGACAATAAGTGGAATCGTTTGTACTTAGAAAATATTTAAAAAATATAAAACTAGAAATATATATTGATTGTGCAAGCAGGATACATGTTCAAAGATAATATTTTTTTAAAGACATTTTCGGAAATAAAACGTAAATGTTATCGTAAGCGATATGGAGGGTTTGGCAACAACGTAAAACTGGAAATTTTCGACGTCGCATATTGCGCCGCCTGACAAAGCTTGTTGTTACTAATCATTCATTTTCTCGAGAAATAAATTAAGTACAGATTTGAACTTTTCAGCATTGTTTGCCAAAGGGTCATTGAAGAAAACACAGAAGTCTAATGAAATTGCAGTGAACAGATTATAAATTATGTGTCCTGTCTACATTATTTTGGGACAACCCTCGTATACCGTTACTTCAGAACAATTTGTGTTTCTTCTAAGTAATTTATTGTATTAGATGTTTGTATAATCCAAACTTTAATCATTTCAATAATTATTTTAAGGCGTTTGTTTTTTTAATCATAAAACTTTGATTGTTGATTTGGCAAGGACAATGACTTAATACTGTGGAACAGGTCTCATTTGATTTGCCTAAGGTGATACGGAGCTCGATTATATGTAAGAGTCACGAGAAAAAAAAGAAGAAAAACCATAACATTTTCTAACGGATATTTAGATAAAATACTTTTCAATTCATTTTAAATCAAATACATTCAGTATATGTTATAATAAGTTTTTAAATGTTCTTAAGTAACATTGTTTGATTAAAAAAGACTCACAGTTTTAAATACGCTTATATCATCGAGTACTTGACTATCGCTCGACTAAAGCCTCCGATTAATCGACTAAGCCAACCGAGTAAAATTGACTTCTCTAAGATAAACAGTATATATAAAGGATGCAGATAGACAAGACGCCTCATTTCTACAGAGAAATGCATCCGTGACACTCTTATTGAAGTGGATAAGTATACAAAAAGAATGTCTGGATCTACATACGTGTCTGATCCTAGAATATGAAAAACATTTTACAAAAATATGACTGCGGGAAAATTGAATCTATGTAGTTTTAAAGGTAGACAGTCCGGTATGGTGGAATTGCAGAAATGTATTCTAAGAAACCATATATGATACCCGTAAATCCACATACAACTGAAGAGAAAACAAATGAAATACTCAGCAGTAGGCAAGCAAGTGACTCCAATGGCAGCAGTGGAAGAACGAGCTAAAAAAAATTAAAAGAGGACATGCGCGAAAAATATTCCACATGTATAAAAGCGGAGAACAATCAGAAATCTCGCAGATCTCCGTCAGTCAGGAAGAAGAGGGCAACAAAAATACCGTCAAACAATACGTATAGAAAACAGAAGATAGATAGAGTCATGTTGAAAATTTTGAATTAAATACAAAATTTGCAACATGACAACTTGTCAATACAAAATTTACAGCATGACAACTTGTCATGTTGTAAAGAAGATGGGGAAATAAGATGGCGCAACTGCCCATTTGGTTTAGTCGTAAAATACAATTTCAAATTTACCATTTTCTCAATTAAATGTATTTGATATGTTATAATACAAGTTTACAAAAGGGTTATTTTTAACTATATTCAGTTTGAAATATTAAAAAAAAAACGGTAAGAAAACCAAATAATAAATCCTTACATTTTTATGGTATCGAACCCACAACCTTAAAACCCATGATCTATAAAGTTACCTAATGTCTGGTGCTCTAACCACTGAGCCATTTCATTCACAATAAAGTGCGTTATTTAAATACTATATGAGACGTTTGCCAGGAATTTACGGACTTGTATTATTTTTTTTAATCGTTCAATTGTTGGGCTACAAAATGACATTTTTAAATTATAGTGGGTCATCTCTCCTCATTTTTGTTGATTAAAATCGGTTTAAATTCCATTAAACCGCATCTAGACCATGACACAAATATGGAGCTCAGACTCACTCTATGAAAGATAAGACATTGAAACTATTTGGAGGTTTTGACACGCATACGCCAGTTTAAATCAACCTATTGCACGTAATTAAGATATTTAAGGGCAACAAACCGATGTTACGTTTTATATATACATTGTTTTCAATTATTTTTTTAAAAAAGTATCAGATTTAATTATATTTCAATTTTGGAGTATCTAATCATTCCTCATATGGGTATTTTACACGCCTTATTCACCCATTTTCTTTTGTATTTACTGCCACCCGGTAAATTCAAAATTTACAACATGACAATAGTTTAGATTTGGATTCTAATATATTTACGTTCAAAAGAGCCAAGAAAGTTTTGTTCTAGAGAGATGTCTTTTCTTAGTGACAGAATTACTGATATTGGCCTTCCATCTAAATTGTCTTTATTTACCGTACCGCCTAACCAAGTTGCTGAAGAAAAAATATATTTTGGAGAATACCGATCAGTGTCAGCATATAACACGGAAGAGGCCCCGATAGAAATTTCCATACATGGCCAAGGAAACGAATACATTGTACATTTATTTGCGAAGGAGTCGTTTATATGCAAAATGTAAAATTGTCAAAGCAGATGGAACAACTTTAAAAGCACAGGAAAAGACGGGCATCATAGACCCCCCACTACAGTCACTTGGTCCCAGATAGACAACTATATGACTGGGAAATTAGTGTCTCTGAACACTTGTTATTACCAATGGAAAGCCTATTTAAAAGTCACCTTGTCCGGTGGTACCGATGTCTCAGAATCGCAATTACAATCTCAACTATTTTACTTCGATGATGCAACTATGGACGATGCAAATACATCCGATGGAACAAACGGTGGTTTGGCAAAACGATATGTATTTACAAAGCAAAGCAAATTTTTCGATTTGGAAGGGTCTTTGTACGAGAACGTTTTTCGTTAAGATAAATATATATTGAATGGTGTAGATCTAAACCTAAAGTTATATCGAAGTAGACCACCTCTTATAGTGATGAGTGCAGAAAGTTCTCCGGCGTATAAGGTATAGCTATTGGACGTTTCATGATTTAAGGGGGGAAAAATTGTAGGTAAGATTTTTTTTGGAAGTATAGGTATACTCCCCCCCCCCCTCACGGATTAAGATTTCCATGATTTTGAATTTTTTCCCCTCAATATCTCTGAGGATTAGTCTAGCCCCCCCCCCAACTTTCAATTTGCTTCCGACGCCAGTGTGTTTAGCGAGGGATACGCAATTTACGAATTCAGTTTCATTCCCAGTGATCTTGGCGTAGAATGACGTGAAATTTGCCACAAATGCAACAGAAACATTGAATTGTTTGGTGTACTAAGCACTGAAAACCAATTTAACATTATAAGTACGGGTTATTTTGAACTGCTAACGGAATTTTACTCAGTTTTCAACATTGTACATTTCTTAAACTGTCCGAAATTACCAGCTCTGTGTCCGAATATATTTTCAATACCCTGCTCTGTGAAAGTTTTTGTTTTCTTGGTTAATAAAATAAAATTTTGAGAAAAATAATATGTAAAATTGTCTTAAGAAGAATAACATACGCAATTTTACTTTTGTAGCAAAACTGTCTAGCTAGTCAATTTTTGTTTAAAATATTTGTACACGTTAATTGAACTGACTAATAACTGTGTCTGGAATCACCAAGGTATCCCCTAACTATTATTTTTCAGTTAAATATTGTCAAATAAAATTCAAAAAGAAGTTAAGATTTACAATTATAAAAAGACCATAAATAGTGTAAAAAAAAACATAAATAGACCTTATAAAGTAATCTCAAAGGAAATATCTTTTAAGGATTACGTTTACTCAGGGGCGAAAAAAAATCCACTAATAGGAACGAAAAACTACTTATTGTTCATTGTAGCCACACTATTGTGGTGCTATTTTCACTTTCAAATAACTAAGTCAATTACCTACTTTTTCTGCTAGTGACCTCTAAATGTTTTTTGAATTTTTTTTTCAAAATTGTCCACCATTTTCAAGGTTTTCTTTATTTTTTAATTATTAAAAATGATAAAACAATTTGAAAGATGGGAAAATTAATGATTAAATACGAATAGCTTTACTAATTTTATATTTGAATGAATCGTTTTAAGATCATATCTTAAGTTTAATTTAGTCCGAATTTCCTCTATCAATTTCTAAAATTGTACCAATTTTTGACAGAGTTTTACAAAAAAACTGACTAATAGGAGCTCCAAACCATCAATTGCCTAAAACTGTTTTTATTGTCTGTATTATGTTGTCATTAATATTATATAAGGTCAATGATCAAAGTTTCGAGATATTTCATCTTGAATCGATTTTATGTACGTATTTTAAAGATTTTTCCAATCGCGTGCCAGCCAGTGATATAAATTTATAGACGAGTAAATACAACCTTAAAATAAGTAAAATGATATGAAAAAAAAACACATAAACACTTATCTTTTGCAATTACACTGCAACATAAAGTTTTTAAGAGAAAATAAGAAAAATGAAAAAATTTGTCCGAATTTCCTCTGTTTCAATTTTAATCTACCTTTGTCAGAGCATATCTTCCTTAAATAAAAAAATCAGGGATATCAATATTGATTTTTGTTAATAACGTTGTTATTTTGTGTTTTTTAAACAACTTTGGACTTCAGATATTGAACTTAGTAAAAATATTTTTTTTAAATCTCAAACCCTTAGTAAACGTAGTCCTTGAGGACGTTGGATCCTGCGATCAAAAGTCTCTAAGTTTTTTTCTAAAGTATTTTTTTAACATCTACACACATATCTAAACCAAAATTCAAAACAAAATTTTGGGGTCTATATGCTCGTTTCGGTGCTACTGTTTATACTGAAAGTGCAAATTGCACATAAATCGCTTTTCCCTCTATAATTTTTTATCGAAATGAACCATGGTATCAAATACAAATTTACATTATTTAGAATTAATAAAATTAAAATTATCATAATGAAAAAGTTTGCAATTTCTGCACTTTATTGATATTTTGACCTTTTTGCACTGAAAAAATACTATTTTTATTCATAAACGATTCAACATGCAATTAAATAATTTAAAAGTCTCAAACTTTTTCTCAAATTATGACAGACTTGTCAAAAGAAACTTAAATATTCAGAAACTAAAACCAAAAGTATGTGTCTATAATGTAAATTTTGAGATGTGGCATGAAATAAGCTAATTTTAGGGGAAAATTGGAGTTGATTTTTTCTTTACTTTTATGAAATATCACTTAAGCATGCCAATATATGTCGATAGAAATACTGAAATATTGTTGAAATATGTTTTTTGAAACAACACGAAGATATCCCAATGCATAAAATATCTGAAAATTTGGTCTGCACGGAAAATAAGAAAGCTAAAATTACGGTACTCTAAAACAACTGAGTTATGAAAAATGTTCATTTTCTTCTTAAAAACCTTCCGCCACAAAATATTGTCCCTTACTATGGAATTTTTCCTTCTTCAATATAATTTATTTGGCATTGTAAAAAAGGAATTTACAAGTAGAATTCATATCTGACACAGAATTTCCAGACTAGAGGTGACCCAAAATAGCTACCCAAAATAAGAGGATCGAACCTCTTCAAGGGGAATTAAATGCATTCCTATCTCTTACAGTAAGATTTGAAACAAAAGCAAAACATTTTTTTTTATTTTGATATCTTTTATCATGATAATGAAGGATAGATTAAATTTCGTTATGAACAAAATCAAAAATGATATCCCAGATTTTGAAAATATTTTTGTAAGCTTGCTGGGAAATTTTGGAGAGGGCATTTACCTTTTTTGTACACGTATGCAAACAATGTTACATTAATAAGTCAACAATGAAAGAAATATCTTAGTTTAAGAAATCGTGTCTATTCTTTTTAGTTTGTTACAATAAAATAAATCCAACATATGAAGAAGGTAATAATCAACTCTTGTACAATCCAGGTAAATATACGCATACTCTATACATGTACCTGTGCCCCTTAGAGGGCCCCATAATTGTCTAATTGGCGAGTAGCCGTTCGGGGAACACACCGGGTAGGCGTGTTCTCAGTCAACTGGGTCTTGCGCAAGGGTGGGCATTACCTCTTTGGTCTCTACGTTTCTTTAAGGAGGTTGGCTCCTGAACTAATAGTAATGTCAACCATCCGAAAACCGCTTGGATATAAAGATGGGGACCTAAACTGGTCATTTATTTTATTTGTGACCCATGTCACATGCCATTTGTTTTTGGAAATATAGGGCCCCAAACAGAAATGATAATTTTCCTGAAATTTTTGCTACCATTTGGCATGGAAATTGATAATCTGAAGAAATCAAACACATATTGATAGTTTGAACTATTATTTAGCTATAATTTTAATGCAGTATGAAGTTAAACACATGTTGTGACTAAAAAATAAAATTTAAGTCAAAGTTTAAAAATTCTTTCTTCAAAGGCCAGTACATAACAAACACAACTTACAACAGATGTTACAAGATTTTAGAGTAATCATATTATAACGCAAATTTAAAAAAAAAAAATAGAGTAATGTCATCTTTTCAAAACTTTGCATACAAATAGACATGCATTTAATCACTGTAGTGTATCCGCACCGGTAGTGACATGTTTGGATAACGTGAAAATGGCGTATCTATTGCAAAAACAATGAGAGTTGTGTCCTTTTTTCTATCGACAATTAGGTAAATATTAATTAAAATATCGTAATAGTCATTCATACTTTTCTGAAGATTTTGCAGTTTAAAAAGTGAGTGTTATTTTTGTTCATCGTAAATAAAAACGACTTATTTGTAGGAATATCAATCGTTAACGTGTCATTTAAACACAAAAACCAAGATCTATTTCGAGATTACGTAGATAATATAACACACACTAAAAATCTGAAGCAGCCAAAATTAATTTGAAACATTACACTAACCAAATGAAATCATTTCAATATCTTTTTAATACATTAATATGTATAAAAATAGCAATTACTTCATGCACCTGCTAAATAAGTAGTACGGTTTGAATGAATAAGTTATTCCGGTTTGGATGCTAAAATATAAATTGTGCAAATGGTACGGTTTCAATAATTCAAAGATATTGCATTTTTGATATTTTAGATATAAATAGAGCAGTTTGCATTTTATCGGTGTGCAACCGAAGCCGCGCGACCCCTATCTCTGCACCGAGTGCCGATTTCGAAGCGGGGACAGTCAGCAGGGAATATTAAAAAATTGTGGACCATTCAATTAAACAGCATGCAAAAGATGTATTTGAAGTCAGGTCAAAAGAACTTAATATACAGACGGTGAATTTTTCTTTCCTGTCCGACATTTTCATAAACGTGATGAAATCAAAATACTTCCACATGTTCAAAGGGTACTAAAACTGGATGATTACGTTCATTTTTGTAGACAAGCATGTTTTTTCCTCAGATAAAATGATATATTTAGTATATAACTGATAAGAAATTGATTATATAACGATTAAGGAATCATTCTTTGAGTATTTTGAGGTAAACATTTTGGTCGGGATGTGGTCAAATCCAATAAAGCCCGAAGTGAAATTATCACCTCACAATATCCAAAGAATGATTCCTTATTACTTATATCAATTTAATTTTCAGCAATTGTACGATTAAATATTTGAATATGAATAAGCAAACCCACTTGCACCCCCATTATACGTCATTTGAATTTATTGGACTGAATATAGTACAAAATTGATACGTAGTGTTGTCACATGAAAAAACACTGAAAAATGTAAATATAGTCATATCAAATTTTTTATTACTAACATCTCAAAAGAATACTTTATTTAATTTTAAATTATAAAGAAAACATGTGTTAAAACTTGAGGAACACAATAAAACTAAATAAGTTTTTCACCTTTAACCTGAAAAGCAATACATCGAATAAACACCTTAACAGAAACTATCTACTACTTTTATGGCAAGCGACTCTATAATGCTTTTTTTTTAGCTATTCTGAAATGATATAATCGTGAAGTAAGTTGAACGGAGAACGTGCTTGGTAATAATATTATGAAAGTGAGCCTCGTTTACGTTCAATACAAAGCCTGTACATCGCTAAACAAAGAAAATTTTACGATTATTTCATTCCCAATGTACAATGGGTGTCTGCTAAGTCATATTTACTCTGTTTTATATGTACATTTATTTAATCATTATTCTCACTAGAAATATTATGTAACTATGTATATCAAGAAGTTTTGCTTACTCATGCGGGAGTATGCGGCGCGGATACACGACAGTGTTTAATGTCTCATTTAAAAATAAAACAAGTAGGGGTCACATCTCAAAATTTTGAGATAAAGCATGAAATAAGCTAATTTTAGGCCAAAATCAGAGTTCATTTTTTTCAAACTTCTTTGAAATATAAGCTAAATATGCCAAAATATATCGATAGAAATATCAAAATATTGTTTAAATATGTTTTATAGAACATCATGAATATATCGTAATACACAAAGTATCCAGAAGTTTGGTCTGCGCTGAAAATTAGGAAGCCAAAGTAACAGTACTCAAAAACTATACAGATATGAAAATTGTTTATTTCCTTCTTGAAAACCTTCCGCCACAAAATATAGTCCCTTACTTAACTCTGTAAAAATGTAATTTTTTAAAAATAAATTTAATAAAGTTTACTTGGCATACTATTAGAATTAATATGTGATGCAGAAACTAGAGGTGATCTAAAATGGCTACCCAAAACCTAAGGAGCGAACCTCTTTAAGTTCACTTCTTTAATTTTCCTTTCTGCACGGTTCTGAGCTTTCTGAAATTATCTTCTCATCTTCTGAATTGGATGCTATCCGAGTTTTGACGCATTCATCGACCGCCCTCTATCCTGCCTCTGATGAATCCGCAAACCAAATTAGCTTTTGACGCTGATTAACTATGTCCAAACCTTCGGCTATCTTTTGCTTATCCTCTGCCACTTTGTCCTCGTTCAGCTCGTCACTCTCCTCCTTCAATTTTGGACATATATTTGACGTTGTGCTTATGCTGTTCCTTTTTGCCACGTTTCTTAAACTTATATCAACAACAACAATAAATAAATGATTTTTTGGTGATTCATGTGGAGAATGACGGTGGCGACATTGCAGAAAAATACATAACCCGCGTTTGCAGGTTTTGTAATTTTATTCTGTAATGATCACTTACTACATTATCCGCATTAATTATTAAAGAAAGCATTTTATTGTTCAGATTTACATCTTCCTTTCAACAAATTGATAAATTCATTGTTGAAAGTAAGTCAAATTCTCTTAATTACTGAAAGAAACGTACATAAGTACGTTAGCTAAAAGAAACAGCCAAACTTTCTTCTATGGGAATTTGAGTCTGACAGCATTATGATTATTTCGTTCAGTCCGTTATTTTTCTAAGGCCGCTCTAGGTTTCGACCAATCAATAAAGGGGGCTTGTAGAATTCAGTCCTGTCAGTATCTACAACTGTTCTATAGAGCTTTGAATTAACTATACATTCCGTAAGAAGTACACAGTGAATCATACTCGGTAGATATAAGTATCCGTCTGAGAGCATGTGTTCGATTTTTGTTTTGCTTCTTGCCGTTTTGCAATAATATTTTGATTCTCGCGTATGTTTTGTTGTACTGCATAGTCTTCTGTCCAAGAGCTGGGAAAAACTGCTAAGCAGTTCATTATTTGAGCGTTGTAAAGTGTGATTAATTTGTCTTTGTACTGCATCGGCGTCTATTGCGTCTATCGAGCACAAGTGGTGGCTACATGTAGAAAGTGATTTTCACAAATGCAACTAAATCATAATACATTCCTAACTTCCCTTGCTGCCGGTTGGTCAATACCGGACCATAATAATTTGTAAAACATGACTATCGTGAATACAACATTTTACAACTATACTGGCGAAACGCGGGAAAATACAAGTCTTCATATATGATTACGCTAACCAAACCTATTCACAATTTATAAATAGCCGACTATTTAAATTAATAAAGAACGTCAAACATATGTAATATTTTAGGGGAGACCAATATAGTTTGAACATTTCAATAACCATTCAGCTAGCTCTCTTCCATCCTGTGGTTTTTTTTTTAAAAAAGAAGGCACTCATGGGCTTCCGATATTTTTTTTTTAATTTCGAACTGAGTCATACCAAACCTGTTAATGTGTAAAATACCCAAATGTAGAGACTCTTTATTTCTTCGGAAGTTAATTTACGCAACAATTCCAATTAAACCAAATATTAAGTAAATTCTTTACTTCAGGAAATAAAAAGTATTACGTACTCTATTGTGGAAAGTTATAATGGGTAATTTTTACTGCTGTATTTTTTTTACGAATTTGTCATAAAATAGGGTGATTTGAATTTTTACGCGTTATTTTTTTACGAATTGGACATGTCCGTAAAAATTAAAATCATCTGTGGTAAAATGTGGAAATTTCACCGTGACTTTGTTACAGTTGACACATACATATACAAATCAGAAAATCGTTTTTCTGTTAACGATTCCTTATATTTATAGGGCTACATTTACCTTTATTTCATATGTGATATACACTTTACTTATTCCTATTTATCTGGGTATCATCATTGATGTACACCATGTGCTCGTCTCAGTTCGATTTACCGGGAAAAAAAGAAAGACAACTCCATTTCAAACATTTTTTCTCTCTCTTTCTTTCTCTCCCAACCAAAAAAGACATCTAGCTACTAATGTAGATTTATACTTGGTTTTAAAAAATACTCAAGACTGACTGAAAGATCTGAACTGTTATCACCACCTGACCAAAAACGCCCAAATATACCTACATGTACATGTACAGCCGTCAGGGACTGAGCTGAAGGTCATGAACATTACTCTCATACGTACGATGTAGAAATTTACGTGCAGTGGTTTTTTTACTTCTGTGAAAATGTACGCGTTTAATTTTTACGGATTTATTTAACTCGTAAAAATTAGTAAAAATTAGCAGCACGTAAAAAATACCCGTTATACGGTATATATATGTTGCGATTTGCACGCACCATGAGCAATCAATGTACACATAACCACATAACGTACGCTTACTGTGCGTTGAAGTTAAATGTTGTAGGTGAGCGAAACGCTGTCAAGATACTATGTGTAATGAAAAGGGCCAAGTGAGAAATCTCTTTACGTCGTGCAGTCCAAATCGTACGGTTATTTTACGCGTTCTTTGAGTGAATCGGATATGCAGCGACATTTTCAGATCTAGCGAGGAAACCGTGCATTTCCATCAGCAACCATGTGTGCTTACGGGAAGCGTACTTCTTAAAATCGTAAGATGCACTTGGTATCTCGTAAGATTTTTATGAAAATCCGCTTTTATACCATCAATAGATGCACGTACGACCAATTGTGACTGGGGCGTCAAGTATCCACACCATGTGCAGTGAAGTGTGACTATGTATGGCAAGCCAAATTCACAACAAGAGGTCCATGGGCTACATCGCTCACCTGAGGAACAATAGGTATGATAAAATCAGCTTAATGCAGTCATAATACAAATTACATGTATCTGGACAATGTAAAATACTTCGTAATACATGTAGATCCTGTATAAATAAAATCCATTTTTCCCCAGGATAATTTTATGTTTATAATCATTATTCCCTTTTCTAACAGGATGATTTTATAGTCATATCACATGTTGAGTATTGCAGTTCTTAAAAATACCCGTAACAGTTGTGTATATATTTTTGGATATAAACCTACATCAAACTCTGAACCTTCTTGTGGGGCCGAGGAATTGTCCTGGGGCCAAAGTCTTAAACATTATAAAGAATAATCTGGCTGATTAGTTTCTGAGAAGAAGATTTTTAAGGATTTACTCTATATATTCCAATGTAAAACTTTGACACCCCCTCACCCCATTGCATCTTCGCTAGCCAAGGGTTTTCGGTCCGCTTTGCTCCCCATAAACCCTTGGCGGATTTCATTACGAAAACTCGGTGATACACTCTGTTCTCTGATTGGTTGCAGCTATGAGTAGCTGATCCAATCGCAACGTTTGTGACATGACCTTATAAACAAATATGGCGGCGCCCATAGAGGTATGTCGCATATGTAATTGCAATCTTCCGAAGAAACACAGGCGTGTTATTTTTAGTGAATCGTTCTGTGTTTTCAATTAGCTGACACAAGTTATTGATTACAATGCCTCCCCCAACGATGGTATGTCAAAATACGTGTGTGGTTATTGTTTCACAAAACTTAATAAGCTCCATAAAATTGACATGGAGTTGTTACATAAAATGGATGCTCTACAAAGAGAAAAGGGTGAGGTTTTGGGAAGCTTACGCAATAAACACGCAAAAGCTTTGCTATTAAATACAGCGAGAACCCCAAAGTCAAAAGACAAGAGAAGTATAGTACACTCACCAACACCAAGGAAGACAAAGAAAACACTGTTTACAACCCCACGGAAGGAACACATAGAGCCAGAGGGTCAGGCTATGCAAGAAGATAATCAGAGACTTGTCCTAGCTACACCAATGGAAAACATGAAACCAATTACCATTAAGTCCTTTACACCGAGTAAAATTAAGGTAATTGTTGACTTTTCATTATACAACTTTGATATATTTTAATTTGTAACTTCATTTTAGAGTTATATGTGTGAGTTATGCTAAGTATTGAATACATGTATATATCATTCTATCATTTGCAGGTTGTGTACAAAACGAAGAAAACAAAGAAAATAAGAACCAAACTAGTAAAAGATTGTCAATTAGGTGAACTTGTCAGAAGTATAGCATTTCACAATGCTCCAAAGAGGACAATTCGAGCCATGTACAATACGCCGCTAAAAGATGTTATCAACAACCATATTAAGACAGAACTAAAGCAAGAAATTGGAAAATTAACTTCAAGTGTGAATTGTTCTTTGCTAAGGCAAATTGACAGCAAAAGTTCGGCTACATTCAGTATCGACAGAGTAAATGAAGAAATACAGATATGGGCACCTTTGTTCCACCAGTGCATGTTGACGCTTAGCAACAATAACCTAATGGGGGCTACAGTAGCTGCATGTATAATGCTTGAATATAACAACGAACACATGTCTGCTTTACAACACATCATAGGCCAGATTCTAGACCATGGTGGAGCTACTGATGATGTAAGAACAATCTAGTGCTTAACTCTAATTTACCTTTTCAAATACTTTTTTGATTATTAACTTTGCTGGACTCAATTGCATGTTTTATGTAAAATATGTACAACTTTAATTTGATAATCATATTCAATATATAATTTATTTTATGAGATGATTATGTGAAATTTTTTAAATTTGACAACCTAAATAAAATTGATAGATAAATGATTGGGGTAGGATTAAATATTGATACGCTTTAGTCTGATCATCTTTGCTAACTGAATATTTGGTACACTGTTCAACATATATGGACTGAAAACTTTTTTTCTTTTTAAAAGACTATAGATACTTTGTCAAAGGTGGGCATGTGTGTGACAGCATCTTCATCAGCAAAAGGAAAACACCACCTACTGAGCAGACAACAGCAGCATATCAAGAGACTGCTTACAGAGCCAGTGATGGAGGATGAGCACATTACCGGTACACATCAATTTAGTAAGTCGAGCGACATTATAGGTGACAATATTGATATAACCCATAGTCCATCTCAAATGAGTGTTGACAGAAGGCGACAAAGCTGGCACTGGTTTTTGCTTGTGGCATTAGAGAAAAGAGTTCAAGATCCTACACTGGATGATACACATCCTATTGCTGACATCAGTCAAGTGGAAAACAGTTTATTTATTCCAAACTTGGAAGAGTCTGCTTTTCTTCAAGGCAATTTCATTCACCCTTGTCAAATATGTGGACAGTCTTAAAAAATACAAGTTATGTATTCCAGAATACATATCTCATCCCCACCTTAACATGAGCTGTCAAAAATCTGACTATGCAATTATTGACCTCTTGGACAAAAGTGAAAATAAGTCAGAGGAAATGATTGATATACTCCAGTATATTCATGAAAAATGTATTGCAAGGTCAGATTCAGATAATGATCATGATACCCCTTCAAGTCTGAAAAGGGTATTTGGAGGTGACGTATTGACCAATGAGAGAGCGTATTCAGCCCAGCTAGCACTTCACAATGGTATGACGGAATTCAGTAAACTTCAGTGTGTCATTCATCGACAAGAAGGGTTACATAGGATGATGAATCTTCTACTGGTATCAACGTGTTTGGTTAAGTTCCAGTTACCAAATGGTAGAGCATGACTCCTTCAATCATCCACCTGCAGATACAGCTCTTTTCCTGTTACTGTTCAATTGAATTAAAGGGTATATGAGTTAATTTTCATTTCAATTCATTTATTTTAGTAAATTTATTTTTTAGCATTTATTACAGTTTCAGCTTTGTTTTTGTTTATTTACTTATCTAATCACTATTAGCCTAATGTTGATTGAAATTTGTTACTAATATCTACTGAGGTTTCAACATTATTCAGTAAGCATAATTTTTGTGGATTTAGTTCTTGTTACTGTAACAAGGTTACTTTAACACATAACCAATGATTTTATCTAAGAATATGTACCGGGATTTATATATTCCTATCATGAACTTTTTTGACAAACAACTTAAGATGAAATGAACTAAAATTTGTGTTTAACTAATAATTTTGAAACTTCAGTGCATTTTTTTCAATCATTTTTGAACAAGAGCTTTTTTCCCGAAATTATTAATAATTTTGAGAAATATTTTATGATATAGCATTGTTTTATACTTTAAACTTTATCCAAGACTGAGTTTTAGTTTTCCAATGTTGCATAAAATTTGTTGCATTAATTGTTAAATAACAATGTATTATTACGGATTTTTAAGAAACAATTTTTTGTTGTTGGTTATTTACAGTTCATCTATGAACAGTTTTACAAAGTGTCATCAGCAGGAGAGCCGGGTACACTCAGTCACCTGAGAAACACAGTAGGGAGAATTGATGTCCATGGCCCTGAAGAAGTTATCCAAAAGTACAGGTAGTAAAATGATTTGGATTATCAATTGTTTTATTTTTTACAGTATAACATGCCTATAACGAAGTACAAGGGATGACCTATTTTACCTCTCTACAAGCGTAATACATTGTATCTGTCAAGTTTACAACATGAAATAAAATCATGGGGAATAAAAATCACTTCGCTAAAGTCGTCAATTCATTATGTAAGGGTGTTCGCTATAACCGTGTTTTACTGTATTTTTATTTCAATATACATTTATTGCAGATCTCATTATGCGTGGATGGATGACTGTCTGGATTCTTTCATCTTGGGTGCTTACATGGATCTGATTGGCATCAAAGATTTACAAGATGAACCAGTCAACCATCAACCTTTGTTCCATCTTCTATCTGATCAGGACAAGTACACTTACATCTATGGAGTAGCAAAAGATATTCTCGACAAATATGTAAAGATTGCAGATGGTACATATATAATAAACTGATTTGTTTTCTAATTATTTGTTGGTTTATGCCAGGATAGTATTTTTCTTAAAAATGTATTTGGGTATTTTTAAAAGAGAAGAAGACTTGTATTTTGATACAAAAATATATTTGTCTATTTCTAGATGTTGATGAAATCAGAGAGAAGACATGCGCTCTTGATGCAGAAGCAAATCAAATGAAGGACCCCTTTGACAGTGATGAAATGAAGTATATGTGCCCAAATTGCAACAAGCAGTACAAGACAAGTGGTGGTATAAAGAGACATTTGAAAAAGGTACACGAGTTCTCTTTTGATACTGAAGACCAACTGCCTACTTCTGGAAAGGACCACGTTGCGATATACAGAGCATCGTTTATGAAATGTGCATTGCTACTTCGAGACACAAATGATGCATATAAAATGGGAGATGGGAACAGAGTTACAAAAAACGCAAAATTTCAGATGCTTCTCTCTCGTGTTGGAAAACAAAACAAGTATTAGTTATGGCTGTTTAGGTATTTGGCCTACATCATATGCATCCTATCACCAAAAATGGCGAACGAGTACATGTGGAACTGCAGTGCAAATTTGCAAGGTGGTATGCGAAAAAATATTCCAAATGACAATTTACTAGAAATTATGGTACAAACTGTGAAGAAAACAATTTACTCCCAAGGAGCCAATGCAACTTACACCAGTGTTCAGAGAGCTGCACTCACGACTCAAATTCAAGAAGACATTAAGCAGAATCTGCAAACCCAGTGCAACAAGAAACAATCAGGATCAAGAAGACCCGATGCAAATAAAACATCTGACATTTTGGAAATGGTCACTGAACTCAACAATGCCAAAATATTTGACTACATTCCTGGTAGAGAATTTAATAGTTTTCCAGGTTTTATCGACTTTTTCTCACGTATTAAAATTGTTGATTTGCATGCCTGGATCACAGAAAACAGAGAGAGACTCTCGTACGAAGTTCTAAGTTAGAAAATCAGATTGTTAGCTTGGGTATACAACCAAAAACTGTTATTTTATTGCAAATACATGTATATTGAACAATCAATCAATCTACTTGAATACATGTATTTCATATGTAATTCGCTTCTACCTGCATTACATGTATGTAGAATGTGTATATGTATATTCTTGTTTGACAGCTATTAGTTGTGTATCTGAAACCCAAACATTTATTAAAAATGTTCTGTATATAATTTGATTCTTTTTTTTAATTGAAAAAGTTGTTCATACAGTTTGTTTGCTCTCTATTTCCAAAAAAATGCAGTTACACCCAATATTAAAGTGTAAACATTTAAGATTAGGCACAAGTATTTATAATACATTTTTCTATACAATTTCAAGTCTTGAGTGTCGCCAGCGACCTCTCGAAATGAAGCCTATCATGATATAGTTATCAACTATAAATGAACTGGTTTCTATGTTGCCAATTTCAATAAGAAATATAATTGCATGAAGACAACATGTCAACTATTTAGAAAATCAATTAACCAACTCTTACTGTAGAGACATAAAGTTCAATTGATTAGAACAAAATGAACAAATGATTTGTAACTTAAGATTGAAATTTCATAATGTCTTCATGTAATGTATACTATGTAACTATTCTAGAAAGTCAATATAGCTCATACAGTGTATCACAATACACATGTCAGGATACAATATGCACATCATGGGCCCTCACGATCAATACAACCGATATATCCCTTTATCGTTACACCTCTACATTTTTCATATCAGTTTCTTCTAGAATACAGACTGATTTTTTTAAAAAGAAAAAACCAAAACTTAAGATGCAATTTATTAATATTTTAACCAAAAAACACCAATGTGTACATGTAAGTAATTGCACATAACACAATTTGCTGGCACTGATTCATAAATGTCTAATTGCATTTTCAGCAGTTAATCTTCTGATATGGAACTATCACTCTCAACTAAATTGTACATAGTTTCATCTCCAAATACATCAAGGATTATTTTACAAATCTCTTGAGCTATACCGAAAGACCAAATCGGAAATTTTTCCATAATGTCTTCTGCAGTAAATAAAACCTGACATTTAGCAACAATATCTTTATCTATTTCTTTTGTAAATCGATGAACCACTTCAGGATTAATAAGTCCACCACTTGCTCTGTCCGATAATGAAAATTGTAATGTTTCCAACTTTTGGTTTAGCAATAGTCTTTCTTCAGATGATACATCTCGTATCATCTCATCTTCAGATGATTCAGCGTCATCACTGTCTGTCACTGCAGCATGTGATTGTGGGCAGTCATCACAGTCACATGTACAATTCTTCTCACAAATGTCACAACATGCATGTAAAGGTGTAAGTTCACAATGCTTTGTCTGAAAAGCAGCACACAACATACTTCTCCGACATACACTATCTTTCACAATGCGTACAAGTTCTGGTTCTTCATGTTTTAAGTAACCTTTGTGCATCTTAATAAAACTAGTTCATGTGAAGGTTTTCCATCCCTCCCTCCCCTACCCATTTGTTGTACAAAGGTCTCCAATTCCCTGGGTACCCGATAGTGCACCACATTATGTACTTGGTGGAAGTTTACACCCATTCCTGCTGCATTTGTACATATAAATATTCTAATTTTTCCTCCATCAGACATATCTTCTCTGATTTTATCTTTGATTTCATCATCAGTTTTGCTATGAAACATATCAAAGTTTTGTCTGTATTGTTTGCATGTTTTGATAAAGGCAAAATAAATCTTAGTTACATCATTGATACTATTACAAAAAACCACATGCCTTGGTAATTGTTCTCTGTGGTGTCTCAAATCTTTAATTAGCCAACCAAACACTTTTTCAACATTGTCATTGTTTTTAATAGATTTCACAGTAATCTTAATGTTCCTTCTATCAGGCGAATAGAGAACATAACCTGGTCGAAAGCAGAGGTATTTCAAAATTTTCCTCCTCTGAGTTGGTCCAGCAGTTGCAGTAAGGGCAAGGACAGGGACATTTGGGCACAAAGATCGTAGTTCCTGAATTTTTGAAAACCATTCCCTGAAAGGATCTTCATTCATTCTTCCCTCTCCCCTGAAAAATTAAATACAAAATACATGAACAATTTCCATTACATGTAAGATTCTCTTTCATTTTGTGTTTGATGTTTGATAATATTTTGGCTTTTATGTACTATTGTGGTCCTGTGAAAGTAAAATATCATTGTCCAGTGGGATGCGAACTTTAAGATACCTATATAGCTGAATAGACTGTTATCAAGACAATAGAAGTTTCGATAGGGTAGGACTTCCGTATAAAACATGGATATATATGAATGTTAAATGTTATGGTAAAATGAATAATATAAGTTATAATATAGAAATATGAATTAATTAGTTACCAAAGCGTGACTGTTTGAGCCTCATCTACGACTAGCAATTGAAGCCACCTCCTATACTCCGACGATTTCAACATCTCCCTTCACCGACTCTCGCCAACCAGTCTCTCAGGGCTTCCAAATACAAATTCATACTGCCCAGTCTCTATTCGTTCGATCTCCTCACTATTCTTCCCAATGTAAGTGGCTGAAAGTCCAAATTTATTTAATTTCTCAACTTGTTGTTTCATTATAGACAGGAAAGGTGCCACGATGACGACGATACCTGGTTTTATTACTGGAATGCATTCGTAAATCATTGACTTTCCGCTACCAGTACAGGTACCAACAAACACATCTCGATCACATAATACAGCATTAATTGCTTTCTCTTGATTTTCTCGTAATTCGACTTTAAAGACGTCGTGAATTCTTTTTCGAGATTCGTCGGTCAACATGTTTTCACTTTTTGTTTTGCTCTTGCCGTAACGTATATGTAACTTGTTATTTCATTGGATAAATAATAGGAAGGTGCAAGGGGCGCAACTCTAGTTGTTCACTAGATGGCGTGACCGCATCACCGAGTTTTCGTATTGAAATCCGCCAAGGGTGTATGGGGAGCAAAGCGGACCGAAAACCCTTGGATAGCGAAGATGACCCCATTGTGGCCCCATCCTACTCCCAGGGGTGTCATTATTTTCAAAGCTTTGAATCTACACTACCTGAGGATGCTTCCAAACAAGTTTCAGCCCTACTGGCTGATATGTTTTTGAGAAGGAAATTTTTAAAAGATTTAATCTATATGTTCCTATGTAAAACTTTAACACTCCCATTGTGGTCCCAGTCTACCCCCGGGGATAATGATTTTCACAACTTTGAATCTCAGCTACCTGAGGATGCTTCCTGGCTGATTAGTTTTTGAGAAGAAGATTTTTAAAGATTAACTCTACATATTCCTATATAAAACTTCGACCACCTCCCTATTGTGGCCCCAGCCTACCCCCGGGGGTAATGATTTTCACAATTGTTAATCTACACTACCTGAGGATGCTTCCACACAAGTTTCAGCTTTCCT
Organism: Magallana angulata; assembly: GCF_025612915.1. Lineage (NCBI taxonomy): Eukaryota > Metazoa > Mollusca > Bivalvia > Ostreida > Ostreidae > Magallana > Magallana angulata. The sequence goes on from NC_069117.1 coordinate 44,269,348, forward strand.
GGCTGATTAGTTTCTGAGAAGAAAGTATTTAAGGATTTACTCTATATATTTCTTTGTTAAACTTTGAGAAGAATATTTTTAAAGATTAACTCTACATATTCCTATGTAAAATTTCGACCCCCCCCCCCCATTGTGGCCCCACCCTACCGGTCATGATTTCCACAATTTTAAATCTACACTACCTGAGGATGCTTCCACAGTTTCAGCTTTCCTGGCTAAATGGTTCTTGAGCAGAAGATTTTTGAAAATTTCTTAAAATTTTTCATTAATTTCTAATTATCTCCCTTTGAAAAAGGATGTGGCCCTCAATTTTCACAATTTTGAATCCCCTTTACCTAAAGATGATTTGTGCCAAGTTTGGTTGAAATTGGCACAGTAGTTCTTGAGTCGCTAAATTAGGTTGTAAACTATAGTTTAAGGACAGAAAACTATGTTAACGACTGTTACAGAGTATCTATATTTTAACTCTGTAAACCACAGTTAAAGCGATCATCTGTTTTAGAAGTGTAAAACTATAATTAACACCGAAAACAACCATTTGCAAAACATAGTTTATCTGATAAATATAGTTTCACGATTGTGAAATTATGATTAACAACTCTTAACCATAGTTAACGAATGGAAATTATAGTTTACAGATAAGGATCTATACTTATCAGCAAAATCAATCGTTTACGTTATTTGCAGACACATAGACTTAAATTTACAGATGAAAGCTATAGTTAACTATTCGTTAATAATAGTAAACGAATTGTTAACTATAGTTTACGAACTCTTAACCAAAGTTAACAAAAAACTATTGTAAACTATAAAATAGCGTCCGTAAACAACAATTATAAGTCGATCATCTGTGAAACTTTAACGCCTTTGATCTATTGTAAACTATACTTAACGCAACCGTCTACGTTTCAGAAGTGTAAAACTATAATTAACATTAACACATATCCCCCCACCCCCATGTCCTGAACCCCTGACCCACGAGCCATGAATTTCACAATTTAGGTAGAGGAGTTAGTGGACATCATAACCATGTATTCAGTTATTTGCCCACATGGGTGGGAGTAGAGAAGTTTTTTAATATTTGATACATTTTTATCATATGGCCATATTGGCTCCACCCAGAACCTGAACCCCTGACCCAGGGGCCATGAAATTTCACAATTTTGGTAGAGGGCTTCATGGACATTATAACCAGGCATTTAGTTTTTAACAAATATATATGGGAGTAGAGAGAAAAATTTTCTCAGATTTTATACATTTTAACTATATGGCCATATTGGCCCACCCTATAGCCTGAACGTCTAACCCAAGGGCCATAAATTTCACAATTTTGGTAGAGGGCCTCATGGACATCATAATCATGCATCTAGTTTTTAACAAATATATATGGGAGTAGAGAAGAAGCTTTTCTAAGATTTAATACATTTTAACTATATGGCTATATTGGCCCCACCCTAGATCCTGAAACCCATGACCCAGGGGCCATGAATTTCACAATTATGGTAGAGGTCTTCATAAACATCATAACAATGCAATCAGTTTTTTTCCACATGTGTGAGAGTAGAAAAGAAGATTTTTGAAAATTTGGCTTTGCATATTCGGCCCCACCTGTGTCACCCCAGGGGTAGTAGAAGCATGAGTTTTACAATTTACCAATTCCTCTTACCATAGAGATGCCTCACATTAAAAATTATAACAATTAGCCTTGTAGTTTTTAAGAAAAGTTAAAAATTTAAAATTTTTAACGCATGACTGACGACGATAGTCGTAAATACAGATAGGAATAGGTCACCCGAGTTTACTCAAGTGACCTTAAAATTCATCCCCCATTGTGGCCCAAACCAACCCCAGGGACCATGTTTTAAAGAAACTTTAATCTACACTGTCTGAGGATGCTTCCACACAAATTTGAGCTTTTCTGGCCTAATAGCTTATATATTCCTATGTAAACACCCCCCCCCCCCCCCCATTTGACGAAACCCTACACCCGGTTGATGATTTAAAGAAACTTTTATCTACACTATCTGAGGATGCTTCCACTCCAGTTGAGCTTTTCTTGCGTTATAATTATTGAGAAGAAGATTTTCTTTATATATTTCTATGTAAAAATTCACCCCTGGGGATCATGATTTGCACAAACTTGAATTTACATTGTCAAAGGATGCTTCCACACAAATTTAGGCTTTTCTGCCAAATAGTTTTTGAGAAGAAGATTTTAATCTTTTTTCTTTATATGCTTCCACTCAAATTTGAGCTTTTTTGGCCTAATAGAGTTTGAGAAGAAGATTTTAAAAGATTTTCTCTATATATTCCTATGTAAAAATTCATCCCCAATTGTGGCCCCATCCAACCCCGGGGACCATGATTTAAACAAACTTGAATTTAAACTGCCTGAGAATGCTTCCCTACAAGTTATAGCTTTTCTGGCCCAAAAATGTTTTGGAGAAGATTTCTGAACAAGAGGCCAATTGGCCTTAACGGTCACCTGAGTAGCATATATCCCATACACAAACTTGTCATGGAGTCTCATATATGCATCTAATTAATTAGGTTTCATACTGGAGTAGAAAAATTATAAATTTGTAATGACGACCACATTTCAAAAAGAACTGTGAATTCTATAATTTTGGTGAAAAACTAAAAGATCTGGTCTACATAATCATGAATTCAGTTTTCCTTTCAGGTGTGTGGGAGTAAAGAAGATACTTTTTTAACGTTATATGCATTAACATCTATACATCCATTTTGGCCCTGTCCTAGAGTCAAAACCCATAACCCAGGGGATATGAAGATATTTCATTGTATATTCATTGATATAGATGGCCAAGTGGTTAGCGCAGTGGCCGCTTAATACTAGGAGAGTTAGTTTCAGAGGTCGTGGAATCAAGCCCCGGCCGGTTGCTCCAATATAGTGAATTTCCCTGTGCTTTATGTAGTGGGGGCAATAAACTTGTTATCGTCCTCATACGCAGTGTATATATATATATATATATATATATATATATATATATATATATATATATATATATATATATATATATATTATATTAACATCTATACATCCATTTTGGCCCTGTCCTTGAGTCAAAACCCATAACACAGGGGGCATGAAAATTAAATTTTCAGTAGAGGACTTCCTGGTAAACATAATTATTTGTCAGTTTTTTTATACAGATGTGTGAGAATTAATAAGAGAAGAAGATTTTTAAACATTATATGCATAAACACTATATTGCCATATTGCCCGCCCCCCCCCCCCCCCCATATCCAGAAACCCTGACCCAGGGGCCATGAATTTCACAATTTAGGTAAAGGAGATTGTGGATATCATAACCATGTATTCAGTTTTTTGCCCACATGTGCGGGAGTAGAGAAGAAGATTTTCTAAGATTTAAAACATTTTTACTATATGGCCATATTGGCCCCACCATAGAGCCTGAACACCTAATAAAGGGGTCATAAATTTCACAATTTTGGTAGAGGGCCTCATGGACATCATAACCATGCATTTAGTTTTTAACAAATATACATTGGAACAGAGAAGAAGATTTTCTAAGATTTCATACATTTTTACTATTTGGCCATATTGGCCCACCCTAGAGCCTGAACCCCTGACTGAGGGGTCATGAATTTCACAATTAAGGTAGAGGGCTTCATGGATATTATAACCATGCATTTAGTTTTTAAAAAATATATATGGGAGTAGAGAAGAAGCTTTTCTAAGATTTAAAACATTTTTACTCTTTTGCCATATTGGCCCCACCCTAGAGACTGAACCCCTGACCCAGAGGCCATAAATTTCACAATTTTGGTAGAGGGCCTCATCGACATAATAACCATGCAACCAGTTTTTTCCTCACATGCGTGGGAGTAGAGAAGATTTTTGAAAATTTGTCTTTTTTTTCACATTTGGCCCCGCCCGTGGCACCCCAGGGGTGGTAAAGCCATAAATTTCACAATTTAGATTCTTCTTACCATAGAGATGCTTCACACCAAAAATGGTAACAATTGGCCTGGTAGTTTTCAAGAAGAAGTTTAAAATGTAAAATTGTTAACGCACGACGCACGGCGCACGACGCACGACGACGGATGAAGACCAATTGCAACTGGTCACCTGAGTGGCTCAGGTGACCTAAAAATATCAACAAATTTTCGATAATTCTAAATTATCTCCCCTTTAAAGAGGATTTGGCCCTTCATTTGAAGACACTTGAATCCCCTTCACCCAGTAATGCTTTTTTGTGCTAAGTTTGGTTGAAATCTGCCCAATGTTAAAAGTTTACAATGCCAACAACAACGACGACAGAAACTGACAAGCTTTGATCAGAAAACCTCACATGAGCTCTCAGCTCAGGTGAGCTGTAACGGCTATTGGAACTTTGCGGAACGGAATCGAACGGAATCAGTTAAGAGGCGCCCTTAAAAAACAAAAATTCAGCTGTATGGATATCATTTATTAACGTACTGTTGTTACTTAAAAAATGTTATAAAAGGTTAAACTCAATTATAAAAGATATGATACAAAATGTTTGATATGATAAATAATAATATTATGTATTTATAAAAGTTCGTTTAATATCGATATAAATCTTTTCATATTGAAGATTCAGATGATCAATTCAACGAATGATTTGATAACAACAAATTATCCTCTTCCAGTTGAGACTAAAAAAATTGTAAAGAGTTTTAAAAAATTGTCATATTTATAAAAAGAACAGGAAACTGACAAATTTTACATTATCCTTGAAATTTATTTAATCCGGATTGTCAAAAAATATAAAAAAAACAAAACAAATTTCACTCCTTAGACAAATTAAATCGGAAACAAAATTTGCCAAAAAAGGAAACATATATATACAATGTACAATAAATTTGCAAGTATTTTATAGGGACATGGTCACGGTTTTGGTCAAAAGATTTTTTCGATTTTAATGTTTGAAATGCTTCATTAATATATTTTAATAGGTAACCAAAATTTGAGTGTCAAGCGTTGATTTATAAGCGAGCTATACAAAGCTTTTGTTTACATTAGGATGTTGAAGTGAAATTTCTTTTGTGTGTGTGTGTTGGACGTTAGTAACTGTTTAATTATGCTTAAAAATTCAAATGAACAGGAAGATACACAAATTAGCTTGAAATAGAATTTTTACTGGTATATTGAACCTATGTAAACAAAGGTCACGAGACTTGTTTACATGACAAAACATTGTGAGCCCTGTATCTTGCTTATAACTACGACTGAATCTCAAATTGCATGTGATTATGTCATTAATTATAACAAAATAAAATTTGACCAAAATCGTGACCATGCCCCTTTAAGGATACAAGAAGATGAAAATATACTGCATTGATAAATATCCAAAACGAGCAATCATATTATATTCCATAAGGTATTCTACAGCGCAAATTTTTCATTAATAAAGTCAAACGTTAACTTTTATATTTGCATAAATTCTTTTACATTGTATCCATATTATCAGTTGATTACACGTACTGAGGTACGCATGATTATATTTTTTTCAAATACCGTATATTTAAATTACGTGGTGATCTAGTCTTTTCACTATCAATTTCACATTGCAAAGCATACAATTCATAAAAATTAAGTCCGGTATTGTTACTATCAAAAGCCTTTTTCATCACATTTCATGTGCCAAAAAAAAGGCTGACAGATTTATCTCATTTTAACAATTGATTCATGAATACTTTTGAGTTATACAGGTATACATGTATATACGGTAGCATATTTTCACAATTCAAACTTGGATTTTTATAGATAAAAATTAGGTTTGACACAAGATTAAAAAAAAATAAAAGCAACACAAAAGTAACCATGATGAAAAAATACCATAAAATTTCCTTTATTTGAATAAAATATTGTGCAACAAATGCTCGTTTCTTGTTTAAGTTTTCCTTTTTATATTGTCAAAACATGTTTGCTCTCATTTAATGTCTCCCAATAAATCGAGCACGGTTTCTTGTTTTTTCCCGGTTGTCTTGTCCACACCGCAAACAGTGATTTCAGTTTCACCAAATTTGATCGACACCATCACTGATCTTTCTGTTCCGCCACTTAGATCTGGCATTTCCACCGATAGTTTACCAATACACTTACAACCAGGATCGGTAACATATTTTGGATTTTTGATTTCTGATAGATAGAATTTCAAAACCATCAATTTCATTTCCTTTGATGATGCAAAAACCTCTTTCTCGACTGTTTTTCCAACATCAACTGATTCTCCAATGGCCACCAGTATCTCAAATACTTCAACACAATAACTGGTGTTATCAATCTTTCTCTCTTTGCTTTTGAGATCCCCATCCATAAAATATCGCATGACATCAAAACCATAGGTGTGTGCAGTTATTCTAGATGAAATAATGTCAGTGTCTTGTCCAAACATCACTGCTCCTTTTAGGACAGCAAGAACTGGGTCTGTGGGAATGATGATATTGTATCCGGAGAACTTCTCCTCAAACTGCTTAACAATGATATCTGCCTGTGCAAATCCACCAACAAGAATGATGTCGTTTACACCCACTGCGTTTTCATGCTTCAAAACTTTCTCAACGACGGTAAATAAGTTGGTGAAAGTCAGGTCAAATATTTTCTGAACCATATCAGGTTCAAAACGCAACTTCCCTGTACGTGCTTTAACAGAATTACCATATTTAGAATTTTTAATCAATGTTCTATAATCCTGTTTGCAAAGGCCAGAGAGAGATGGAAAAATTGGTAATTCAAGTTTACTTCCAATAGTGACATCTCTTTTCTTGAGCTCAATGATGGATTCCATTTCCATGAAATCTGATGTCAGCTTTTTGAAGTCTTCAATAACATCGCTTCCAAATATTTCTGCCATGATTTCCCATATTTTTTTGTTTATCAAATTTCCACCCCATGCCCCTCCAGCGGATTGGTGCAGCTGTTTCATCTTTCTGTCTTTGTTTACCTCCAGAACTGTTAAATCTGCTGTCCCACCTTAAAGTTTCGAATAAGTATATAATTTTTTTAAAAACAGAACTATCCAAACTAGAAATACTTTCAATTCATTTATGAGTGGAGACCAGAGTGTAGTAGAACTTGAAACTTACTTGTTGATTATACCAGAATTTTCAAACATCGTTTTATTATCAAATTAAACTTACCACCAAGATCAGCCACCATGAATTTGGTACCAGGATTAAATGTTGTAACAGTGTCTTTTCCAAAAACTGTTTTAGCTTCTTTCATCACATAGATAGCTGCTGCCTCTGGCTCCAAAGCGAGTTTCAGTTGATCTGATGGAATGCCCGCCTAGCATAAAATTTCATAAATTTGCATGAAATATATGCAAACTGAAGTGCAAGAAAATCAAAATTGATCCCCATAAATGGTTGTTTAGTATTCTATTACCCATCATACTAAAAGCTCTGTAGATTTAAAAGCTCATCAAACATTATCTACCTTTTCTGCAGCTTTTCTCATGAATTGTTTTGCAGAGTCACCCCATATTGCTGGTACGGTCAGAATCCATAGTATTTCGTCAGGGTCAACTTTTATTCTTTTATTATCAAAATCTCTAAAACATTCATCCCCAAGGTCTCGAATGGATAAAGAAAACACTTCTAGTGCCTCTATAGGTCTCTTCAAGTGATCTGATATCGACTTTTTTTCATCAAGTAACTAAAAAGAGAAATCGAACATATATATCCTATAATTAACTGTAAAACTTAATTTATTAATATAACTTTAAAATTCTACACATAATGGATGGCAAAGTATACATTAATTACAACAAATAATCAAATAAAAGAAGCTCTAAGAAATATAAGTAGTTCATCATTTCCATTAATACATGCACATTTTTTTTAACAATTTAAGACATATTTAAGAGATCATGCAAAACTTCTAAAAAGTAAGTTCCCAGAAATATATTAGAGTTGGAATTTCCTGTTTATATGCTTACATGTATATATGTATACATGTATACATGTATGTCCTGCATCCTAGCTTATTAACTACGTAGTTTATGAAATCCTATTCAGGGATATTATGCAATTAAATAAAAGCAAAAAAAAAAATTAAGTTCATAAGGGGCAAAATTGATAGAAAAATAATGGAATTAAAATTCCTTGAAAACATGTACATTTCGCATGTTTTTATAGTAATGTTTTATAAATTCTATTTGATAGTTTAAGAACAGCTATTCTGCAAAATAAAAGAAATGATACTCTGGCAAAACCCGATGGATTGCATCCTTTATTTGCTAAAACAAAGAACAATATTATTTGATACTTTAATAATTAAACAAAATAACAGTAACAATATTTTAAACTTGATTTTTCGCTTTTAAAATATTCTTGGAATTTATTCTGTGAATCTGTTAATACCAAACAAATCCTAGGAGATTTTACTACTGATTCTCCACATAACTTGCCTTAATTTTCCTTAATACCCTAATCGACCTCGGAAAGTAAAGAATGTTCATTAAGAGTTGCAATTTTTACCTTTAAACAATTAAGAAAAAAGAAATCATATTGACGCAAGCGTCAAATGGGCCGCAAAAATATAATTGTTGTATGAATTATCATTGGTTGTTTACATAAAAAAAAACACACCACAAAGAAGAAAATAACGAGTTGGTTGTACTAATTTTAATGGTAGATTTTAATTCTAACTACTATATTTTCAGCAAAACGTTTTGAATTTTAACATTTTACTATTATTATTAAGAATAGAGTTCGTTACTGTAAGCATTTCTAACGGTAATTGTATGATCATTGCTATAGTATGAGGTAATGAAGAACACATTGATTTGTACATCATTTTAATACAAAGGTCAATTCATCATTATTCTATTGAAGATTATATTTTTCAAACCATCTTGATTTTCTTGTTGCATTGTATTGAATTAAAACGTAATGCATTAGTTTATATAATTTCAAGGGACCACATAATAAAATAGAAATGGATTAATATAAAGGTATATGTACATGTATAAGATCATGCTCATTCGGTAGAAACTGCACAATTTAAAAGGTAAAGAATAAGCCGGATAGTTTTTTTTTTACTAAATGGAGTTATAAATCTTATCTGAACTAGGGTTTATGAAGATAATCATGGTTATTTCAAAGGAATTAAAAATAAATCAGGTTAGCTCAAATTTTCAGGTCCATTCAAATTTTTAGTTCAGATTTTTGCGTAAATTATTGATATGTGTCATTTCATGATAATTTTCTACCACAAAGCACATTGTGTAATACAATAAATCCACACACAAAGTCATTTTATTTGACACAGCACATAGAAATTCAAATACACCATTTATATAAAATTTCATGTCATTCAGGTTTTTAGTATTTCAGGTCTTTAGTATTTCCCGTATACCGTATCTATTTACGGAGACAGCCGAGTGTCTGGTTGAACGAGACTAATCCCAATACAATGGAAAACTCCGAAATTTTCCGAATATATTATAGTATCGATAAAAACGTGTCTAACACGACAGTCTGTTACCAACTTTTCATTTACGAGGAAAACAAAAAATATGTAATATTTTTTGAAAGGCATAAAACATAAATCTACATGCAAATTTACTTTTAATTGATAAAAATGAGCATAATGTTAATTTATTTAAAAAAAAAAACTATCCCGCAGAAACGCAGTAACAATATTTAAATGTGTATCAAATAAACGCGCTAGCGCATCATGGAAAATATGCCAGCAGAGCAGTTGCTATTCATAACGCCATGTTCACTAAATAATCGTTCTTTATTACTTATATTTGCATTTTACCACTCGCAAATACCCTGTATTAGCCTAGACCTTGACTTTAAGCCATTGCATCAAAAATAAACATTCAGACTGTAATGTATCTTTTTAATCACATAGATTTGTTAACAGAATCAATGATATGTTATAACAGTAATTCCTTTAAAATGTTTTTATAGGACATGTTTCAATATTAAATACATCAATTTTATGGAGTTGGAGAAAAACACATGATGTATCGTATAGTGGTTTAAATCTACTACGTCATGGAAAAGTATATGACGTCACACCTTTATGATGTCATAGTATACAGGCAGAGCAATTGCGATTATAGAAAAATAAACAATGCATATGCAAATATACAGCAATGTTTCACATTTCCCATGCAATTGCTTTATTACGGGGAAAGAGGGATTCTATAAGGATACAAATTTCAAAGCTTTAGTACATGAAGACTGAACAAAAAAATCTTTAACAGAAATTTTTTAATTCATTTTTTGGGCAATTTACTGGGGGCCCTAATTTACATCATCCTGAATGAAAAAATCAATCTATTATGCCCTCACCTTTCCCTGGCGTTAAGAGCTAAGTGTTAATCAATCAAAGAGACTTACTGATTCATTGTGAAGCATCATTTTGAACTGGCGGAAATATCTATACCCTTTGTCATCTTCGTCTTCAGCCAATTCCTTGAAGATTTTCTCTGCTTTATAACCAAATTCTATAACTTCGTTATTTTGGTTCAAAAGCAATGATGTTGGAGTTTTCAATGATTCCAACACTCCCTTTGAACCAGTATTCCATTTCCCTGTGGTAATTTCTGAAGGATTTTCTTCTCTCCAAAAGGCATATCCGGAATATGTTGTTCCAAAATCCAGGGCCACCACAACTGGCCACTCTTCTTCATTTTCTAATTTTAACATTAGGCAAAATAACTTACTCTTCCGCTTTCAAAAATTAATTAAATTAACAAACACATGCACAACTAAAAACACCAATTTTTCAAGCTCAAATTTTATCTGATTGCATATGTAAGTTTTGAGAGCTACCTTTAGATCCCTCTTCACCAGAACGTCCATATATTGTTTTAGGTACTGCAACCTGAGATTGTCGCACTGGCCTTGGTTTGGGGTCCAGTATTTTCTTTGGTGCATATTGTTTTGGTTTAGGTACATCTGTTTGTCTCTCCATGTCGCAATAGGAACTTTCCCAGTCCATCTTTCCTTTATGAAAACATAGGTAATCAAAGATTACAGAGCTTACAAAGACAAGGCATCACCTTCATGAGACAACCATTCATATATAATTTAATATCTTTTTACACAATATTATATTGTATAATATTATGTGATACATTATTATATCATGAATGATTAATTTCAAACTCTCTGCTTCCCTGATATGCAACACTCTTAAAACCAAAACTTTATAATTACCTGCATGTGACCTACGAGATGAATAATACATTTGATTTTTTCTACAATGGACTGAATATAGATGGGGTATTTCCGAAATACTACAATATTGGTTATCATCATTTCTGTCTTCCAATGAAATATCACTTTTCTCATTGTGTTCAGCTTTGGCTTCAAACTAAAAGAGGATGAGGGTTTTTTTTTTTGAAAACACTCAATTTGATATGTTTGTATCAATTTGTCCCTGAATCATATAATAAAACAATTATTCATGTATTTTCTATCAATACAGTGGATTCTGGTTTTACTGATAGTCAATTTGTCAGGAAAAATTTAGCAGACAAACTGAATACATGTATAAGTTTAACTGGTTTAGCATTTTTGTGGTCTAGCTGATGCTAGTATATGATAAGATATAACCTGTTCTAAGATGTAACTTGTAGATTTTAAAGTGTAGATAGGGTATCTGATTACCGTAAAGTCTTGTTTTTTTCAGGGTTTTTTTAAGCCAAACTTTGATCAAAAGTGGGTGGGGGTGCATATTATACATAAGAAGAAAATGTTTTCCCATTTTTAGAGGATGTTTCTGGATACTGTTGGAGTATGACTGCCAATATCATGTGTTATGCAGGTTGTATGAGTGTATATAGACTGAACTTATTTTGTCGTGGTGTTAATCATAGAGTTATCATAGGAATTAAATTCATCAGATCTTGAAGCATGTAGTGGCAATTGTGTTAATCGGAGAACATTTTTAGACTGTCAAAAAAAAGAAGGAAAAAAAAGTATTTTTCTATGATCAACACGATAAATTTTCAATGGTAATCATTTGTTACCATCATATCAGATAACACTGCATCATTACTTAGTGCAGCATGTCGCATTTAATCATTCCCCCATATCGTCTTGATCTGGATCAATCTTTGGGGAGGCAAAAACCACTCTAAAGGAGCATACCTTTCTTATGTCATTGAGACCATACCCATAAGGTATTTGTACATACTGTAAATTTCTAATTATACATGAGGAATTTATATACGCGTTAAATCGCGACACGCACGCCTCGCAGATTTTAAAACCTCGCCATTATTCTTGAGAGTTGGGAACTATAAGATATATGGATAAATGTTGTGCGTTCGCGATTTTTAATTCTAGCGATTTGATACAAAACAGCAGGATTGCGAAATTAAGCACCGGTACTCGCGTAATATAAGGAATTTACAGTAAACAACAATATCATATGGGATAAGTCACTTTTACCATTATACTACTATAGTTTGCCCAAATTGATAGTATTTTGTTATGGATAGTCTTTTTTTATGAAATAAAGATTTGACTGTAATAACTATAATAATGAAGGTGGCTAAAAAATTACCCTTTATCTAATTTTAGTGTTTAACAACAACCACATCTATCTATCAAGCAGGTTTGAGTGACGTAGGAGATTTCTTTAGCATCCTTAATAATGGAGATCAGGCCCTGCATCTGAAGCTACCTCTGCGTTTCATTACATTACAGTCTAATGTCTTCCACTGGTATGGGAAGGCGCTCATGCTCAACCTTATTTCAATTTATTTATTCACATTATTGTATATACCATCCGCACAATCAGACATGGCGGCTTACCTAATCGTACACGTTTAGTCTGACTTCGAGTCGTTCGTACTTAAGGTGGCTTACTACATATCACATCAGCAGGAAATTAGCTCATTTTAAATGATAGATAGCATTTTACATTAGAAGTATTAGAATATAAGTAAAAATGGTGAAAAAATTTGTAATTTTGGATAGAAAAGTGAACAATATGAACAAAAGCCCTAGGCAGATTCGAACACCTGACCAGCGGTTCACTAATCTGATACGTTAGCCACTGAGCTATGATGCTATTCAATCAAATCGATTGATGCAATCAATTTAACAAAACATTTAAATTAATTGCCATCTTTTGACGTACTGTCTTAAAAAGTATAAGCCTTGATGTAGTGAAGTACCCTAAGTACATGTAACTTGAGCTGAAACCAAATAATAGCAGTTCCTTTCCATTTTGTATGCTGGCATAGATCTGCCACCACTTGTTAGATAATCATGTCGACTTGTTATATCTTGATGTCGACTTGTCAGATAATTATGTTCACTTGTCAGTTCTTTAAGTTGACTTGTCACTTATTCACGTGTTTAGGAATTCAACACTTTAACCTTTCCACGCCCAATTTGTGCCATCCATTTGAAATATATTTTCTGACAAGTCGACATCAGGATCTGACAAGTCGACATAATCATCTTTTAGTCGATATAATTATTTGACAAGTCGACATAATTATTTGACAAGACGACATAACATCTGACAAGTCAACATCATTATCTGACAAGTCGACTAACAATATGAATGATAATTTTCTTGAAACTAGTGGCCATATTATTTTTTCTGTCAGATAATTATTTTAACTTGTCAGATCTTTATGTCGACTTGTCAGATAATTATGTTCACTTGTCAGTTCTTTAAGTCGACTTGTCACTTATTCACGTGTTTAAGAATTCAACACTTTAACCTTTCCACGCCCAATTTGTGCTATCCATTTGAAATATATTTTCTGACAAGTCGACATAAGGATCTGACAAGTCGACATAATCATTTTTTAAGTCGCATAATTATTTGACAAGACGACATACGTCTGACAAGTCAACATCATTTTCTGACAAGTCGTCTAACAATATGAATGAAATTTTTCTTAAAACTTGTCAGATAATTATGTCGACTTGTCAGATCTTGTTGTCGACTTGTCAGATAATTATGTTCACTTGTCAGTTCTTTAAGTCGACCTGTCACTTATTCACGTGTTAAGGAATTCAACACTTAAACCTTTCCACGCCCAATTTGTGCCATCCATTTGAAATAATATTTTCTGACAAGTCGACATAAAGATCAGACAAGTCAACATAATAATTTTTTAAGTTGATTTAATTATTTGACAAGTCGACGTAATTATTTCATAAGACGACATAACATAAGACAAGTCAACATCATTATCTGACAAGTCGACTTACAATATGAATGATAATTTTCTTTAAACTAGTGGCCATATTATTTTTTCTATCAGATAATTATGTTAACTTGTCAAATCTTTATGTCGACCTGACAGATAATTATGTAAACTTGTCAGATCTTTATGTCGACTTGTCAGATGATAATGTAAACTTGTCAGATATTTATGTCGACTTATATGATATTATGATGACAAGTAAATGGCAGTTAGTGGCACTAACAAGCTTTGACACCAAAATATTGAGTCTCTATGGTGGCATGGATCTGCCACCACTTGTCAGATAATTATATTGACTTGTGAGATGATTATGTCGACTTGTCAGATATTTATGTCACTTTGTCAGATCTTTTTGTTGACTTGTCAGAAAATTATCGTATTGCGTAAAAACTCAATAATTTGTTGTCAAAGCGTGTTATTGCCAGTAACTGTCATAAACTTGTCATCATAATTATCTAAAAAGTCGATAAAAAGATCTGATAAGTTAACATAATTATCTGACAAGTCGACATAATGATCTGACAAGTTAACATAATTATTTGACAGAAAAAATAAAATGAAGAAAATTATCATTCATATTATATGTTGACTTGTCAGATAATTATGTTGACTTGTCAGATATTATGTCGACTTGTCAAATAATAATTTCGACTTGTCATATAATTATGTCGACTTGTCAAATAATGATGTCGACTTGTCAGATGATTATGTCGACTTGTCAGATCCTTATGTCGACTTGTCAGAAAATGTATGTCAACTGGATGGCACAAATTGGGCGTGGAAACGTTTTAGTGTTGACTTTTTCCAACACGTGAATAAGTGACAAGTCGACATAAAGATCTGACAAGTCAACATAATTATCTGACAAGTCGACATCAAGATCTGACAAGGCGACATGGATATCTGACAAGTGGTGACAGAACTATGCCACCATAAGTCTCTATTCACTATGGTTATTTTCTGACAAGTCAACATAAAGATCTGACAAGTTGACATAAATATCTGACATGTCAACATTATCATATAAGAAGTTAACATAATTATCTGACAAGTGGTGGCAGATCTATGCCACCATAAGTGGCCATATTATTTTTTCTGTCAGATAATTATTTTAACTTGTCAGATCTTTATGTCGACTTGTCAGATGATTATGTAAACTTGCCAGATATTTATATCGACTAATATGTTATTATGATGACAAGTAAATGGCAGTTAGTGGCACTAACATGCTTTGACAACAAAATATTGAGTCTCTAGTCACTATGGTTATTTTCTGATAAGTCAACATAAAGATTTGACAAGTTGACATAAATATCTGACAAGTCGACATTATCATATGGGAAGTTCACATATTATCTGACAAGTGGTGGCAGATCTATGCCACCATAATTTTGTGTCATTAGAGCTTATAAATTCTAGGCGCGCTTACCCAGGCATGCATTTGAAAACTGGAGTTTCAATATGACTACCAAAAGCGAATCTAGTGTTGTCGGGATCACAAGGTTTCAATTCAATTTATCTACATGTACAAATGGATAAACAATGAGATCAAGTAAAAATCAAATTGTTTGTAGAAAACATCCCTAAAATAAATTACATTTCTTGAACTGGCTTGTTTCTGCCAAAAACTTACTAAAAACTGTTGACAGAAGACAAAAATGCAGTAAATATAAAATATTACATGTTGCAATTGCTTTGTATGCAAATTGCGCATTCAAGTACAGAACGATACATTTTTTAATAACTTAGAACAGCACAGCTGTAGACTTAAATTGAAAGTTTAGAAAACTGAAAAAATATAAAGGTAGGTTATTCGTGTCCATTCGACAACTATTTGTTGAAAATAAAAGGTTGAAGCTTGCCCGATAAAGTTGTACCTTTGTATAAAAATAAAGAAGCCCGTTTAAAAATATGTCTCAGAAACTTCCAGTCGGCACGAGATATATTTGTGTATGGAGGTACATTAAAGTTATATTTTCATTGAAAATATATGTATATCTTTCATTTACGACAATTGATTTCTTTTGTCCCTCTACCGCCTTCTAAAAAGAATTTACATGTACTTTAATTTATACCTAAAATACTGAAAAACAAACTTGAGACTGGTAAGAATAGAGATGTCTGTCACATTCAACACCGATTGTTTTGAATTGACATATATTTTTTTTCTAAAAAAAAATTACAACGGCAATGTGCTTTATTTCTAGGCACAGAAATTCTAAGATTAGTATAAACTTTATTGTTTTCCTTTTCCAAAAAAAAAATCCCATGTCGACTGAAAAGAATAGGGTATCCTTAAACATAAATGTAAAAGATTCACCCTTTTTCTCAACAAATGACTGTAGAGTGGATACCAATGACCCCTTTTCATATTTTTACATACTTGTGTACGCAATTTATGCAGGGTATTAAATCGTCTTCAAATATCAAGACATGTAAACTTGTAAATCCGAATATGTAATCGTGTTGGTGTGTGAGTCTGAGAATGAATATGTGCAATTCTGATCGTGTAACTTATAAAATTCGGGCATAAACACGTGTAAGATTTGACTCAGTTCCTTCGCATGATGCACAATTTGCAGCGTTATTGCCTTCATCAGTTAATTAAACATACAACTTTGCACACTTTCAATCCGTAGTTTCTGCATTTGTATCTTCAGGCTCGGCAATAGCACATCTGACATAATAAAAATTGACAAATGTAAAGTCTACAAGTTTGTCGAATTTTTACATGACCTTATATGGCAACTGCCTTGGTGCGGGGAAACGGCATGCCGTAATCGCCGGAATAGATGAAAAATAAACATAAAATTCTGCTTAACTGTTGCGATAAGCTACATTTTTTCTGCCAAAAATACCGTTATTATTTTTAAAAAAAAATTGAGGCATGATTGAAACTGGACCAAACAGGAAGAGAGTCATGCATATAAAAACCGTCGCCGATGTGACGAATGCACTAATTTCTGTATTATAATTCTTATGCTATTATACGATTAGGGTTAAAAAGAAATGCCTAATATCTTATTTCTCTAAAAAAAAAATTGACATGTAATTTAAACTTGAAATTAAGTTAATGCATACTCTTTTCTAGAAATGAGACGGATCAAGAAATTTCCGAGGGGGTAAATATATTTTGAGCGGCATGAGGTTCGCAGACCGCCATGAGGTCCCATGTAGCTCCATTGCTTCTGAATTCTAAGAATTTTTAGAGAGAATATTTAACCGGGTTTTTCGATTGTTGAAAAAGTGAAAATGACGGGCGGGCGAGTGGCTGCCAAAAAGGTACCCTTATTGTACCGACAACTCGTCGTACAGTTTTCGAGATAGGAAATTGTTCTTTTGCATATCAATGCATATTTCATATGTTATACATATGTTATACATATATCAGAGGTATGCAAATTGCTAGGATTTTGATTTCTAATAATCTATAAAAAAAATATCAGCTGTTGAACATCATCATTTTTTGGCAAAAACACTGCATAAAGAGTACCCCATTTCTTTGGATAGATAGTATTTATCAATTCAGGATTGACAAATGGATTATGGATACTGTTCACACAAAAGAAAACCAGGTTTGCTGTCACATTGACAGCTTTTCTCTTGTTATTTTTGTTATTTAGTTAGAATAAACAACCTGCAAAGATTTCGTAATTTTTTGCGGAAAAATGTATGTAACTATACATGTATTTATACTTTTTTTAAAAATATCAAAATGATTTTGTTGTGCAAGTGAAAGATAAATAATAAAACATACTATAACTGTTATAAATAAAAAGAAATTTTATAATTATTAAATAAAGCACCAAGTCTTGTTAAAAAATGAAAGGTTTTAAAGAAATAGTAATGGTATAATAGTATGTTTATGTTTTTGCAATTATGATTTTTCTTCGGAAATTGGATTTCTGAAAGTAAGGAACGGGGTGGGTCAGATGAATTTGATTGTAAATGAACTAGTAGAGTTTAAATCATAAATTATTTGAAAATACATGTATATACTGTATTGACGATAATTTTATAAAATTAAGTAGTTGCTTTATCACAAACAGTACATGTTTACAAGTGGCTGTAAAGCTGTATTTTAATAGGTCTCCGGAAAATTTTTTTATCAACCAATTTCACAAAGTGAGTCTGTATTGAACCGACATTCAGGACGTCATGTTCATATCCCATAATAAATGCTTGAAACTTTAAAAAATGCCAATTTTCACCTGCATGATAGGCTTTTTTCCCCTAAATATTGCCGACATAAAATGAAACATTTTGAAAAATAATTTATACACATTCTAATTTCACGACAGTTAACCTTATCTTTGGAATTTTTATTTATTTATATTTATAGGGGTGTCGCTTCTTATGTCTCATATTAGTCAAAATCTCAAAACCAATGTCTTAAAATTCTTTGTTTTTCTTACCGATAACTTTCCGAAAAATCATACTTTCTAAGAAAAGTTGTCATCCAGAGATAATATGGTTATAGACCTACCTTATTTTTTTTCTCATATTTATTCCGTCCCTATTCCGGCGATTACGACATGCCTTTAGCTGCAGCTAGCCTTTTTCTATCGGTGACGTCACTGTTTCCATATATGGTCATGTCAAAATTCGACAAACTTGTAGACTTCACAACATGTCAGCCATGATATTAAAAAACGGAAATACAAATGCAGATACTACAGATGGAAAGTGTGTATTATAGTGGCAGGTTATATGTAAATAACAAACAGCATTTTACAGCTGCAATTAGCATCTATAGGAAAAAATAGATTGAAGGCCTGTGGGGTCAACTCTAAATTGTTTATCACTGAGTTTTATAGGTTACATGATCAGAATAACACACATTTATACTCAGACTCACACACCAACACGATTACATATTTGGATTTTCAAGTTTACATATTTGGATTTTCAAGTTTACATATCTGGATTTTTGAACACGATTACCCTCCATAGCAATTTGCATACGAAACAACGCGTATATCATCGTATTTATTGCATTTGTATCTTTTAACAGTACACATTGTGTCAGTTTTTGGTTTAATCAAGACAGTTCAGTAAATGTTTATATTTTGGTCCACATGTGTACAAGATGGCCGTACATACAACGTAATATGCAGAAGGCCCAATGTGGGATATTTTATTTACTTTTTAGATTATTTCAATTGCCTTGTCAGTCTGAAAGAAGCAACAATCATTTTCAAACGGGTTGTGACTTAGAATGAGTTTTATCATGACATAATATCATAATAGACACTTATTTAAAATTCCTACTTTCGGTTTGATAAGTTTTGTAAAGTTTTGTAAATTTCAATTGAATAAACACGAATAAAATATTTTATATATAATTGATAATTTGATTAGATATACAATTTTGAACACAACAAATACACGATAAATACAATCTTATTTCCAAGGGAATTATTGTTGTCCACCATCAACAAAATCAGACATGGCGGCTTACCTTACATTGCACTTTTAATCCGATTTCGGGTTGTTCCTGAGTATGTTCTTACCTAACCTGAGCTGCAACCAAATGATGGCAGTTCCTTCTAATATTGTGTCATTAGACCTTATGAACTCTACCCGCGCTTACCATGGTATGCGGTTAGAATCTTCAGGTTCAAGAAATGCTAAATTTTAAAGGAAATACCTGTTAAATGTATCAGAAAGTGCACACCCTTTCTGATTCGGTCGGTCGATTAAAAAACCAGGGCTGCATTTAACAAAAGATTAAGTATTTACAGTCTCGTTAAATTATCTTTAAAGAACAAAATTGACATAAAACCATTCGTTTACAAATATTTCAATTCCCATAATTATATTTTCAAGCCAAAAGAATAAATCATTGATTGGCTGGTAATTAATTAGCATTCATTAATTTGGTCTTAAGTCGTAAGTTCTTTTGTAAAACACAGCCCAGGCCACTAAATTATCTATAAAATGACATAAAGATATAATCCTTTTTAGTTTAAAGGTATACTAGATGATACCCCACGCAAGCGCGGATAACACTTTACACATTATAATAATATAATACTTAATATGTTGAACAATTTTTTTTTTTTCAGTTTTATACTTCGTCCAAATTTTTCCTAATTTAATCCTTTTAATTTGAAATAAAAAACAAACTGCATTCTTGGATATTTAAAGGAACAAGCAAGAATGAAAAATCTAAAATAAAATTGATGATATACACATGCACATGTACGTGGTCTTAATCCAGTTTGTTGCAGCTGACTTGAATAAAAATAAACTTTTTTAATTCTACATGTATTTATTTCAAACCAATCAATAGGTATTTAATGTATCTCTCTAAATTTGGTTCTTTGGGTAAATTTATAATATGATTTCTATTACTGTCGCAAAAAAGAATCTCAGATAAAAGAAAACCAATCTGGAAGGGGGGGGGGATCCCCATTAAACTTTCCCGTTTTATGCATGTATCGTTTATCCATACAGTATTATAATTATAGCAATCGCAATTTTCCGAGAAGTTGCGATTGACATGCAGTATATAGACGTAGAATACAATTATCTGTTCATTAATGTTTAATATTTACAACCAATTTATGAAATTAAAACACGCTAGGTTATGCATTATTATCCATTTGCTACATATTTTAATCATAAGTTGTCAGATTCAATGTAGCTGGTCAAAGCCGATGGTTAACTCTCCCTACACTTTCCGCCATGATAACTCGTTTCTAGGCACCCCGTTCTGGAAAGTTCTTTCCATTAATACGAAAATCGTATTAATTGTTCCATTTTATTTATTAACTTTTTGTATTAACCGAAGTCCGATCCAAGGTATCTGCCCGCGATGCGTGATGAACTCGTCCCGCACTTTTCGTTGATTAGTCAATCCACGTTCTTGGTAACCCCGTTCTTGAAAGTTCTATCCCATTCTCTCACCAGAGGTCGTGCTACGCACGCGAATGAGATCGCCCACTAAATACTAGTTGTCACAGATTTTCGATCGGAATTAATTACAATTATATTTACTGTAAAACAAAGAATAAGAGAATAATTTTACATTGTTTTTACATATTTAATATAGTTTGAATCAATACACATAGAAAGTAATTGTCCTAGTATGGGAACTGGTAAGGTCCTCCACTGTTGTCTATTGCCACTTGGTCTTGACAAGTATGGACTTGTGAGGTTCTCCAAGGGACAATGTTCTCTACTGGCCACTTAGTCTACACAAGACCTCACCAATATTCGGCCACCATCGGTGAAAGTGGTTTACACAATAGATGGAACAAGGGACCTGCGCCAACATAGTACACAAACACATTAAGTACATGACAAAAGCAACTGTGGCTTTTACACCAATACGCACCATACTTTACTTACAGGCTATACGGTCATGAATGACACACTTAGCATAGACGCTTATTACACACAAAATACTGATATACAGTCTTAAAGAAGACTTACTGTAAAGCATGTTAGCTTTTACACTCACAAAATACTAACTCAATTACTTAAATGCAGTGTTGCATAATACTACTAGTGACTACAAAAGGAATATGACCATAAAAGTCCGCCATACTTATAATAGATTCAAACACGTGTATCTTAACATAGACATTTAAATTCAAACGTAACAAATAAGCATAAAAATGATTGGAATACCATGACTGGGTGTTTTAGAACAGTAATGAACGAAATGACGATAAAATTGACAATTAATAAACCTCACCTCAGAAAAAGCCAGTACCAGGTTCACTCCAGAGTTAGCACACAGCTATTTATATTAACTAAATGCATAATGACTGGATGGTATGCACGAGAGAAGTATAAGTGCGTCCTTCCCTCTGGACTGCCGCGTCCAAACTGATACTGCACGGACTGGCGGGTTTAAGGCCCAGTGAACTGAGGTTCAATATGGGTATTTACAAATACGTATGACTAAAACACTAAAGGGCGCACCACGGGATATGTGGTAAAGTTAAAATACGAAACTAAATATATACAATGATAAATTTTAATGTGACACTAGTAAACGAATTAACTTATTTTATTTATTGAACATTTGTCAAATTTTAATTATTAGCTCACCTGAGCCAAAGGCTCAAGTGAGCTTTTTTGATCACAATTTGTCCGTTGTCTGTCGTCGTTGTCGTTGTCGTCGTTGTAAACTTTTCACATTTTCATCTTCTTCTCAAGAACCACTGGGCAGGTTTCAACCAAATTTGGCACAAAGCACCACTAGGTGAAGGGGATTCAAGTTTGTTCAAATGAAGGGCCACGCCCTATTCAAAGGGGAGATAATTGAGAATTATTGAAAATTTGTTGGTATTTTCAAAAATCTTCTTCTCAAAAACTATTAGGCCGGTAAAGCTTAAACTTGTGTGGAGGCATCATCAGGTAGTGTAGATTTAAGTTTGTTCAAATCATGGTCCCCGGGGGTAGGGTGGGGCCAAAATTGGGGGATCAACTTTAACATAGGAATATATAAAGAAAATCTTTAAAAATCTTCTTCTCAAAAACTATAAGGCCAGAAAGATTCAAATTAATATGGGAGCATCCTCATGTAGTGTAGATTCAAGTTTGTTCAAATCATGGTCCCCGGGGGTAGGGTGGGGCCACAATTGGGGGATCAAGTTAGAGAGAATATATAGAGAAAATCTTTTAAAAAATTTCTTTTAAAAACTATTTGGCCAGAAAAGCTCAAATTGAAATGGAAGCATCCTCAGGAAGTGTTGATTGAAGTTTGTTCAAATCATGGCCCCCTGGGGTAGGGTGGGGCCACAATTGGGGGATCAAGTTTTACATAGGAATATACAGAGAAAATTTTTAAAAAATTTCTTCTCAAAAACTATTAGGCCAGAAAAGCTCAAATTGAAATGGAAGCATCCTCAGGAAGTGTTGATTCAAGTTTGTTCGAATCATGGTCCCCAGGGTAGGGTGGGGCCACAATTGGGGGATCAAGTTAGAGAGAATATATAGAGAAAATCTTTTAAAAAATTTCTTTTAAAAACTATTAGGCCAGAAAAGCTCAAATTAAAATGGAAGCATCCTCAGGAAGTGTTGATTCAAGTTTGTTCAAATCATGGTCCCCGGGGGTAGGGTGGGGCCACAATTCGGGGATCAAGTTTTACATAGGAATTTAAAGAGAAAATCTTTAAAATCTTCTTCTCAAAAACTATAAGGCCAGGAAAGCTCAACTTTGAGTGGAGGCATCGTCAGGTAGTGTAGATTCAAGTTTGTTCAAATCATGGTCCCCGGGGTAGGGTGGGGCCACAATTGGGGGATCAAGTTTTACATAGGAATATATTGAGAAAACCTTTAAAAATCTTCTTCTCAAAAACTATCAGGCCAGAAAGACCCAAATTAAAATGAGAGCATCCTCATGTAGTGTAGATTCAAGTTTGTTCAAATCATGGTCCCCAGGGGTAGGGTGTGGCCACAATTGGGGGATCAAGTTTTACATAGGAATATATAGAGAAAATCTTTTAAAAAAATTCTTTTAATAATTATTAGGCCAGAAAAGCTCAAATTAAAATGGAAGCATCCTCAGGAAGTGTAGATTAAAGTTTGTTCGAATCATGGTCCCCGGCCGGGTAGGGTGGGCCACAATTGGGGGATCAAGTTAGAGAGAATATATAGAGAAAATCTTTCAAAAACTTTCTTTTAAAAACTATTAGGCCAGAAAAGCTCAAATTAAAATGGAAGCATCCTCAGGAAGTGTTTATTCAAGTTTGTTCAAATCATGGCCCCCTGGGGTAGGGTGGGGCCACAATTGGGGGATCAAGTTTTACATAGGAATACATAGAGAAAATCTTTAAAAATTTTCTTCTCAAAACTATTAGGCCAGAAAAGCTCAAATTAAAATGGAAGCATCCTCAGGAACTGTAGATTCAAGTTTGTTCAAATCATGGTCCCCGGGGGTAGGGTGGGGCCACTATTGGGGGATCAAGTTTTACATAGGAATATATAGAGAAAATCTTGAAAAATTTTCTTCTCAAAAACTATAAGGCCAAGAAAGCTCAACCTTGAGTGGAGGCATTATCAGGTAGGGTAGATTCAAGTTTGTTCAAATCATGGTCCCCGGGGGTAGGGTGGGGCCAAAATTCGGGGATCAAGTTTTACATGGGAATATATAGAGAAAACCTTTAAAAATCTTCTTCTCAAAAACTATTAGGCCAGAAAGACTCAAATTAAATTGAGAGCATACTCAGGAAGTGTAGATTTAAGTTTGTTCAAATCATGGTCCCCGGGGGTAGGGTGGGGCCACAATTGGGGGATCAGTTTTTACATAGGAATATATAGAGAAAATCTTTTAAAAAATTTCTTTTAAAAACTATTAGGCCAGAAAAGCTCAAATTAAAATAGATGCATCCTCAGGAAGTGTTGATTCAAGTTTGTTCAAATCATGGTCCCCGGGGGTAGGGTGGGGCCACAATTCGGGGATCAAATTTTACATAGGAATATATAGAGAAAACATTTAAAAATTTTCTTCTCAAAAACTATTAGGCCAGGAAAGCTCAACTTTGAGTGGAGGCATTATCAGGTAAGGTAGATTCAAGTTTGTTCAAATCATGGTCCCTGGGGGTAGGGTGGGGCCACAATTTGGGGATCAAGTTTTACATAGGAATATATAGAGAAAATCTTTAAAAATTTCCTTCTCAAAAACTATTAGGCCAGAAAAGCTCAAATTTGAGTGGAAGCATCCTAATGTCGTGTAAATTCAAGTTTGTTCAAATCATGGTCCCCGGGGGTAGGGTGGGGCCACTATTGGGGGATCAAGTTTTACATAGGAATATATAGAGAAAATCTTGAAAAATTTTCTTCTCAAAAACTATTAGGCCAGAAAAGCTCAAATTTGAGTGGAAGCATCATCAGGTATGGTAGATTCAAGTTTGTCTAAATCATGGTCCCTGGGGGTATGGTGGGGCCACAATTGGGGGATCGAGTTTTACATAGGAATATATAGAGAAAATCTTTAAATTTTTTTTACTCAAAAACTATTAGGCAAGAAAAACTCAAATTTGAGTGGAAGCATCCTCATGTAGTGTAGATTCAAGTTTGTTCAAATCATGGTCCCCGGGGGTAGGGTTGGGCCACAATTGGGGGATCAAGTTTTACATAGGAATATATAGAGAATATCTTAAAAAATTTTCTTCTCAAAAACTATTAGGCCAGAAAAGCTCAACTTTGAGTGGAAGCATCCTCAGGAAGTGTAGATTCAAGTTTGTTCAAATCATGGTCCCCGGGGGTAGGGTGGGGTCACAATTGGGGGATCAAGGTTTTCATAGGAATATATAGAGAACATCTTTAAAAATCTTCTTCTCAAAAACTATTAGGCCAGGAAAGCTCAACTTTGAGTGGAGGCATTATCAGGTAAGGTAGATTCAAGTTTGTTCAAATCATGGTCCCTGGGGGTAGGGTGGGGCCACAATTGGGGGATCAAGTTTTACATAGGAATATATAGAGAAAATCTTTAAAAATCTTCTTCTCAAAAACTATCAGACCAGAAAAGCTCAAATTTGAATGGAAGCATCCTCATGTAGTGTAGATTCAAGTTTGTTCAAATCATGGTCCCCGGGGGTAGGGTTGGGCCACAATTGGGGGATCAAGTTTTACATAGGAATATATAGAGAATATCTTAAAAAATTTTCTTCTCAAAAACTATTAGGCCAGAAAAGCTCAAATTTGAGTGGAAGCATCCTCAGGAAGTGTAGATTCAAGTTTGTTCAAATCATGGTCCCCGGGGGTAGGGTGGGGTCACAATTGGGGGATCAAGGTTTTCATAGGAATATATAGAGAACATCTTTAAAAATCTTCTTCTCAAAAACTATTAGGCCAGGAAAGCTCAACTTTGAGTGGAGGCATTATCAGGTAAGGTAGATTCAAGTTTGTTCAAATCATGGTCCCTGGGGGTAGGGTGGGGCCACAATTGGGGGATCAAGTTTTACATAGGAATATATAGAGAAAATCTTTAAAAATCTTCTTCTCAAAAACTATCAGGCCAGAAAAGCTCAAATTTGAATGGAAGCATCCTCATGTAGTGTAGATTCAAGTTTGTTCAAATCATGGTCCCCGGGGGTAGGGTGGGGCCACAATTGGGGGATCAAGTTTTACATAGGAATACATAGAGAAAATCTTTAAAAATTTTCTTCTCAAAAACTTTTAGGCCAGAAAAACTCAAATTAAAATGGAAGCATCCTCAGGAAGTGTTGATTCTTTTTTTTTTTTTTTTTTTTTTTTTTTTTTTTTTTATATATTTATTTCATAACATACAAAAGAGATTTTGAGGCAAAACCTCCACAGAGGCCCTCTAACTATTCCTCACCTTGGGTGCCAGGGGCCCCCTGGATCGGAAGTTTGTTATATACAAAACATTTTTAAATATAATCATAAATGACATAAGTTGATAACATAACATACAAAAGAGATTTTGAGGTAAAACCTCTACAGAGGCCCTATAACTACTCCTCACCTGGGGTGCCAGGGGCCCCCTGGATCGGAAGTTTGTTATATACAAAACATTTTTTATATGTAATCATAAATTGATAAAGTTTACATTCTTATATTGGTATCTGGTTCAAAAGTAGATAAAACTGAGAAATAAGAATATACGTGTCTATAAATCTATACATATAATGCCTTTTTAAGCATACGCATGCGTAGTTATATAAATATTCTGATATATAATTATGTTATATAGTTCAAAATATAAATATGCAGTATAGTAAGGTATAACAAAGCAAGTGCAAAGTAGCAAAATATAATGTATTAATACATGAGCCACTCTCTTTCAACCGGAGGTAGCATCCCAACACATCTCCAGAGTCTCTATAAAGCTACCCCCGGACTGAATTACCTACATGGTGGCTGATCTACCATGTAGTGAGTTTTGTACAATTATAGCTTTAAATATAATTTTTTAAAGAAGATTCCATCACAGGTCTTACGCATATATTTTAAAACATTTGAGTAGATCAAAACAGAATCTTTTACCGCATAAAACAAAGATTGTTCTGTTTCTTCAGTGTTCTCAAGTCGACAGTACATTTTATGTTTATATATTTTATATGAAATAAAAGAGAAAAGTAGTGTTGATTCAAGTTTGTTCAAATCATGGTCCCCGGGGGTATGGTGAGGCCACAATTGGGGGATCAAGTTTTACAATCTTTTTAAAAATATTCTGGGAAAGTTTTCGGTCCACAACTCAGTACTTAGTGTAAAAGCACAGGTTATGAGATTAAAGGTATATTTAAGTTTGATGAAACCATGATTCCCTAGAGAATAGTGGGGCCACGAAATGGGAAGGGGGGGGGGGTTATAGGAATAGAGAAAAATTTTCTTACAGGTACAACAACAAAAGGGGCTTGGTATTTACCAAACAATAAGAGGTGGATAAAAATTGGCAGATTTTCAATTTTTTTTTAGCAAGATCTACTGTACTCAGTTGTCAAGATATGTTGATACTGTAATGCTAATTTGATCAGAATTAAGGCAATTGTTGCTCAGGTGAGCGATGTGGCCCCTGGGCCTCTTGTTATATATTCTCTAAATAGGCTCACAGTAAATTTATTCACTCTATACGTAATCATTCAATATTATTTCGTTGCAAGTATATATTTTGATCGAGATTATCCCTGACTTGGATCCACCAGAGCGTGCCCACAACCTTACTCTCATTTTTGCTGTTTCGGACTTGTTTATCGAAACTAAGAGTAGGTTTTTGATTAATTTCACAATAATAAATTATCAGATAAAATTCAATTATACCTTACGGACATCATCTCACATCTGTTGAAATACCAAATGTGTAAGCAAGTACTCCTACAAACATTAGAGAGACTCTCTGCTTGTCGGAGATTTATGGAGTCAGCCGAGTGTCGAGTTAGACTATATTGAATACATACGACTACAACAAATATCGAAATTGTTCGTACCATTTCCAATTTATCTATTTTCAAGGTATTTATAAATAAGTTTCCTTGAAAAACAATGCTTTAGCATACATTACTTCGAATCTATCAATTATTTTCAAGAACAAAGTCTTGTCAGCAGCGATGGTTTGTGCTGAGGTCCAAACACTGTATCACTTTCGGTTTGTCTGAGTAACTACATAGGAGAGTTGATTAAAATCAACTCCCAAAAACCTAAAAGAAGTAAAAACAAGTTTTGCACGCTAACAACATGCAGGCGAAAATTTTTAACAGATCATTTTTGATTTGCGTTTGACCAAAATATGCCACCACATACATGTTGCGATAATTGTGAGCTGAAGTGCGAATATGACAAGTGTATCTTAGCCATTGTTAATAAAATTGAAGACAACGTTGTAATGAAGTCGCCAGAACCAAGTCACAAGAATTACAATGCTACATTACTGTTAGAAGTTTTACGTTCATATTTTGACGCTAAAAACAAACATCTACATTCGAAACCCTGAAATTTTCACTGATCTGTCTCGTTCATTGTTAATAGATCTTACCAATTCATTTGAAGATATTACAGATGAAAGTTGATTTTAACGAAAGTTTAGTCACTCGCAATCTCATTTTTTTTTAGCAAAGTATACGAAATTATACAGAATGTAATTAATGAAATCTAATTAATTTCCATGTTCAACAGAAAACTGGAGCTTTTTTGTTTCTATCCAGCGATGGTAGTCGGTGATATTAATTTTTGTTAACGATGATGCTTGTATTTTAGGAAAATGTTCATGTCGGCGACCTTCTGCAACCTGACATTTCGTCATAATGTTCCGCAATTTCTCTTATGCTCGATATTGCACTTGATCTGTTTCTAATATTTCTTTCTGTTTTGTTTGAAAACATGTGTTTGATATGTTCTTTTACTTCTTTTATCAAATACTAGTACTCCATCCTTCTGTATGCAGGAATATGTCCGTTAAAACGTCCCGTGGTGTTGACAAAAAATCCATAAAACTCTTCCTTTGCAGCTTTCTCTGACAACATACATGTTTGGTGTACAAGTAACCTCATGATTTCATATGCATATTTATGAGCATAGTTTTTCTTCAAAGACATATGCCCCGATCTCTAAGGGGCATCTTGCATAGGTTTAACCAGTCTTTAAAGAGTAAACCAAGTTCTAACAATCGCTGTGAATAACGCAATACTTTGTCAACTTTTTGGGGTTTTTTTTTGTAGGGGGGTCGTTTTAATACAGACAATTTTGTATGTTTGTCGTTTGCCAACTTAAAGGGTACCTGCAGTGCCGGTCATTTTTTGATCTAATGGATATCTATGTGTAAAAACATCATCCTGAATATTTTACAGCGATTGCATAAGTAATTTTCGAGATATTTGGGGAAAACCCGATTTCACACCTGAACGAGTTTTGAATCAAGCCGATTTGGCGCGAGATGAACTGTGACGTCACGGGGTCAACTCCGCTATATGAGATACAGGAATATCGTATGAAAACTGTTCGTTTTCTTGCATTGTTTTATCGATATATGAACATTTTTTCTGTTGTTCTATTTCCTTATCAACTCTGGATGACTAATTATACTGTTGTTTGAGTTTAACCCGTATTTTATCGAACAAAAATGCCGAATTCGGACAATTGTTTGCTTCATGAATTTCGTCAAATGTATAACACATTTTACATATAAATGCACACCATATGTAGCAAAATGACAATTAATCAAAGCATTATTGTTATAAGAAACATATTTTGTTAATATTGCCATTCTTTCGAATGATTTTTTAGTGACATTATTAACTGATTAATAATATTGATAATACATAATGAGATTTCGTAAAAAGGTAACTCGGGGTCTATTCCTCGTATAAGGCATAAAATTACAAATGATGTCGCCCGATTATCCAATAATATTGATATCGGACCAATAACAATCAAAATAGTATGCATTCTTTAACAAACAAACACGGGATGATAAACGGATCAAGGCGAAAGTCCAAGATGGCTGCATGAATTTGATTAAGTCTGTCTCGTATTATTTTACAAATACGATAATAGAATTTAATTTTACATATATTTACATCCTTTGTTAAAATGATCCAGTTTATTCAGATTTCATAATGATTCGTTGTCAGTATTACAATTTAAGCTATACGGAGTTATAAAGCGTTTAATTGCTGACCATAGCGCTCGAAAGAACGTTGCACTTTATTAAATAAGAAATTATAAAGAACAATGTAATTACTTCCGAAATAATTACTTGATCACATAAAAAAGGTTTCAATTGCTGAATTATAAATTTAGTCATTATTAAGTGATTAGATAAGTAACAATAAAGGCATTTACTTCGAACATTAGTTTTACTATTTAATAGT
This sequence comes from Magallana angulata, assembly GCF_025612915.1. Classification (NCBI taxonomy): domain Eukaryota; kingdom Metazoa; phylum Mollusca; class Bivalvia; order Ostreida; family Ostreidae; genus Magallana; species Magallana angulata. The sequence continues at coordinate 44,299,850 of NC_069117.1, forward strand.
ATCATGCATGATTCTTTGATCACTGATTGACGGACTATACACATGTTTTAGCTGACGAATGCTTGATTTTACACAGTCTAATTTATTTCTCTGTTTTATCTTTTAACAACTGAGTAGCTAATTATACACAAATCAATTTACCCGCCTAGAGGTGTGAAACCCTCTCTTTGTTCACCAGACTCGTGTACCTTGTGTATACATACACCAGATACACGTGTGTCTGGAGCAGTGGCTTCGTTAGTTTACCTGTTTACCTGTGTCATCGTCTCGGATCACTCGTGTGTGAAAGGATATTATGTAATCAAAAAAATGAATAATGAACATGAATTTGCCCATGTAAGCGTTTTAAGATATCGTATTCATTGGAAAAAAGGCGACGAGAATAACAAATTTTAAAACCCTTTTAAAAGAAATCTGATTGTAATAAAATAATAACGGATACAAATTTCTAGATCTACAATACTTAAATAATAGGGTTTATCATCTCTGGATAAACCAGGTTATTTTAAGCATAGGTGTTATGTTAATGTTTCAAGATCCATAACTCTTGTTAACTGTCATTGTTGCAAGATCCATAACTCTTGTTTAATACAACTATATAACTGGGCATGCGCGGTTGCTACTTCCTTTTCCTGCTCAAATCAAAGTTGATAGGTGGCACAAATTCATCTTAGAAAAACCCTCCCACGCACCTCTTGCCAATATTGGTTATTTAATGATGTATTATTAGGTGTGAAGAACAGCTTGGCATTAATATATAATTTTCTTTACAATTTAAAAGGTTTTCCTTTTGTCAATTATTGTAAGGCTGACAATTTCGTATGACATGTATGTGTATGATTAGAACAAAGTTTTTGGCTTTTGTTTTTATTTCTACTTTCAGCGTCATGGTCTCAATGTTTCATCAACACCAGTTAAGACAGAAGATTATGCGCGTGTCTTTTACAATACAAATAATGGCAGAATTTTGCAAAGAATGCCACCTCCATGGGGCACTGTTATTTCCAGGTCCCTTGGGTCAAGGTGGTATTTCTTGTGCTTGGACTCGTTTTTCGTGTATGCTGCCATATCGATTTGATGATCGGCGCATAATTTGTATTTTGATGATTGTGAATAAATGGCCATGACAAGCACTTCCAACAATTAGTTATAGTTATTGTTTAAGATTCCAAGGTCAAGGTTAGAAAAAGGTCATTTGAATAATGCTGCCAGAATTAGCTACTGTTTACTATGTAAATAAATAATTTTATTAGTGTCTTAAAATAACAAGATTATAAGTCAAAACATCAGACCTATGTCAATCATTTTGGCTGAAAAATCGAATTTAATTTGTATACGTTGAAAGGAAATTTCCCTCCTGTTGACCTCGTGACGTCACTTCCGCTGAAGCCTCGTTATCGCCTAATTCTGTTTTTTCTTGATTAGTTTTCCCAAAGCAGTTAAAAATAGCCACTTTGAAGAGGCGTAACTCCGTTATTTTTGCACCGATTTCGATGCGTTTTTTTGCATTAAATTTTGGTAAATAAACTCTTTAACATATGTTTCACATCGGCTGGGCTGCAGGTACCCTTTAATCTCAATAATCTGCACTTCTTTTTCCACTGAAAAAGAATGTTTAAGTATTTATCAATCAATGCAACTGATATTTAATAAAGGATTTTATTTTCAAATTGGGTTTGAATTTTATTTTTTAAATTAATTTTTATGATGCCTCAATATAGATTTATTACTTACCTTCAACTTCTTCTTCAGTGACAATGCTGGTGTTTATTTCGTTTTTAGCATATTCCCTACTTCGTCAAAGAACCCCGATTTTTTCATCTCGTTGTCAATGAATTCAGAGGGAAGGTGCTAAGTAGGCGCGGAATTCCAAAATACGCCAGAACACATTCTACAATGTACATAACGACAACAGATACAAAATAGTCATTATCTGCATCGTAGTGGGTGTTGATATTTTCATTGACGTTTGTTCTGGAGATTATGTTTTTCAAATGACTTAATGTTCCCCTATCTCCGACACTGTTCTCTTTGTATAAAATTTTGAATGCCATTTTCAGGAAATTCATTTGCATATGGAATAGCTCAAAGGTTATGGGGCTTAAATTTACAAAACGGTCTTTACGATCATCTTCATGTGCCCTCATAGCCATTGCCCCAGAAAATCGTTCTCTTGTCAACTGATCTCCTCCAACATGAATGAAAAAATTTGTTTCATTTTTGTCGCTCTTCATGACAAACGTCAAGAACAAGTTCATCATAAAATTCAAAATATCTGCAACATCTTTATAACTTTGTTCATTTTTGTAGAGCACTAGAAGAGAAATTACTTAAGACTTTTGGAGGAGTTCAGGGCAAGTTGATAGACTTATAAATGCAGGGACAATATCTCGAAACTGACGAAAGTACGGCAAGTGTTTGAAAATAACCCTAGCAGAGATGATCGTATAGTCTCTAATTAAAATTTCATTGTCTTCTGGCGATGGTAAAAATGCATGTATTGGTGTCGTACAGAAGTCTCGCTGTGGATAGGTCTTTGATAGATCATATATGAAAAGAGTTAAATTTAGCCCCCATAATTCGACATTTTTTAAAGTGTTTCGGGTACAATAAAATGTTATATTTTAGAAGAGTTAATGTAGAATATAATTTTTACCTATTTATTTGCACTCACTGGCGGTATATGACGTCAGAAGTGACGCTATTTCTAAAATTCAATCAAAATCAGTCAAAAGTGGACATTTTTTGTTATCTTTTTATGAATGGGAAATATAGAGCGCATGCTTGAACAAAGAAAAAATTGTTGTCACTTATTAGTCTTGGCTAGATACATCTCTGATTAAAATATTTTGTTTGTTTTCTGAAAGAAAAACTGCTTGAAAACAATCTGTTTTATGCTAAAATGCAAAAATGGCGGGAAAAGGTTGTCTTTACGATGTCATATTTCTAAATTGTGGGCAGTTGAACCAAAATGAACTTTAGGTTAAACATCACATATATATTCATACAAAGAAAACAAAGAATTACAGTAAAATGATGATGTTCATATTAGGGGGCCATTTAAGGCCCATATCATATATAGTCCTTTGCCAAGAATACAACAGAAACATTAAATTGTTTGGCGTATGCAGAATTCCCGACTTAAATCGAAAGTGATCAATCAAAAGATATCAAGTTAGTACCGAGAGTATATATGAATGCTCAAGAACTACTCGCGCTAACGAGAAATAACTTCAGATGTAATAAGTATTTTTTCATCGAACAATCTGCCATTCCTGGTATCCAAATACCTATCAGCATCTGCAACACTGATCCTTTCCTATTTGCCATGAAGTCACTGGGTTGTATTCTGGATGCACAGTTCATTAAACGCCAAATTTTACGACAATTTAGGGAATCCTCCGGTATACTTCGATTCTGTTTTTGAGTGTTTTTACAAAACGATTGTACAATTATAAACAATGTTTGTTCAATAATTTTCCGATTCAAAACAGAGAGAGAGAGAGAGAGAGAGAGAGAGAGAGAGAGAGAGAGAGATTCGTGTGGATATCATGTATCGTTTTATATATGGATGATATGTTATAATTATTCCATGTTGCAAATAATAAATATAATAGTATTACACAAATGTATTAAACCCGATGCTTATGCGAAAGAGTTTGTCAATAAATATATGTAGGAATTTAAAAAAAAAACTCTGTTGTTTTGCATATATATAACAAAATAGTAAGAAGATGGCTGAATAAGGCGTGTAAATGAGGATAGATAAGATACTATAAAATTAAAATATGAAGAATTCTCATTATTTCTTTCTAAATTATTGAAAACAATGTATAATTACCACAACATCGATTTATAACCTTTAAATATGTTAAATATTTGGCATTAATAGGTTGATTTAAACTGGCGTATGCGTGTCAAAACTTCCAAATGGTGTCATTTTTGGAACTTTAATGCCTTTTCTTTTAAAGAGTGGGTCTGGGCCCCATATTTTTTTCATAGTCTTTATAAGGTCTTTTTGAAAATGAAACCGAAACGTGCAGAGATGACCCACTAAACTTTAAAATGTCAGTGTGTATCCCAACAATTGAACGTTTTAAAGAAATACTACAAGTCTGTAAATTCTTGGTTGAAGTTGAATTTAACAATGAATTCGTGACTGAAATAGCTCAGTGGTTAGAGCACCAGACATAAGGTAACATTTTAGAGCTGGGGTTTTAAGGTTGTGGGTTCGATACTACCAAAACTTTAGAATTTATTTTTTTTCTTATCGTTTGTTAAAATATTCAAAACTGAATATAGTTAGAAACTGTACTTTTGTAAACTTGAAATATAACATTATCTAGTATATTCAGTTGGAAAAAAATTAATTTGAAATTGTTTTTTACGACTAAACCAAATGGGCATTTGCGCTATCTTGTTCCCCCATCTTCTTACTGTTCTTCAGTCGAGCTCTGGTATTTAAAGACGAGAGGGGTGAAAGTATGTATTGGTGGGAAATTGAATCCACTGTACAAACATTACGATCGCCTACAACCTGTGTGATATCAGGCGGAACGATGTCACGAAGTGTTCGAAATTCCACCTCAAAAATTGATTTACTGTTATTATAATCAACCTTTATTCGACAATATGGAGCAAACCATTCCGAATCTTTTATTATATCATGGACTGCCATCTAGAGATCAGATAGAAGAATGGACGGAGACTGAAGCATAAGGTGTTGATTTTAGACGATTTAATGACACAAGTAGCAAAAAAACGAAGAAACTGTTGCAGTCTTTAGCATCACGGCGCATCACAAGGATTGCACTGTGTTGTTGTTTTTTCATAAAATTTATTTTGTCAATCTAAGAATTCGTTGTTTGTCTTTACTGTCATTACGTCGTTTTATTCAGATATTTAAGAGACTCGAAACAAATATTGTCCTTTGTAGCCCAAGACTACCCAGGTCAATCCTCATATTTTAAAGATGCGTATCAAAAAGCAACATCGAAACCCTACGGATACCTACTGGTCGATATGAATCCAGCCAGTGATGATCGTTATAGATTGCACACACACACACACGGAGACACCATAGTATATTTACCGAAAGAATAATAAAAGAAAGAGTTATTTTTAGAACCATGAGCCATCTGGTAACATCAAATGCAGCATTTCTCAAAATGTTATATTCGGCGGATCCTAAACAAAAACAAGCCTTATTAAAAACCATGACAGAAAATCAACAACAGGCTTTGTATGAAGTAATCTTTAACGTTTACAAAGGGACCTTTCCACTAACAAAATACTTTATTAAAAAATTGTCTCCATGTCGAAACATCATTTGTAAAATAAGCAGCAAGACGGTAAAGAAGAGTGTCAAACGAAAACTACTGCTACAGGAATACACAATACTACCGATCTTAATTAAACCTTCTTTGGGTGTTCTGAATGATAAATTGAGACTTACTTCTACCAAAAGAAAAGTATGACAAGTAGTATAAATTTTTTAAAAGGGCCTCAATGGTACTTTCCAGTCATTTTTGTTAATTCTATTACTTTTCAACAACATGTATCATATAAACCAGTATGCTATTATTACAGGTAAGTACCTTTTTATGTAGAAAAGGCTCAATTTTAAGTCCCAAAGTGAAAGATACCAATTAATTTATGTTTTTAATTATCCATGAATATTTTACAATTTCTGTTACTTTGATTAACATATCAGAATCATCACCTCTTAACAACCCCATCACCCTGCCTGAACTATTTCATGTAAATATGCTCTCTCTCTCTCTCTCTCTCTCTCTCTCTCTCTCTCTTATCTGGGATTTCCTTTAAATCTCGTCACGTGTCTCTCTCCAGAACTAAATATTCAATTGATTAATTCGAGCACTGAAAACCAATTTTACATGATAAGTACGGGTTATTTTGAACTGCTAACGGAATTTTACTCTGTTTTCTACATTGTATATATTTTTTCAAAACCCTTTTTGGTAAACGTTTTTTTCTTTTCTTGGTTAATAGAATAAAATTTAGAGAAAAAATAGCATGAACAATGAATGATGTCTCGAGAGTTACTTCTTCTAACAAAAGAAAAGTATGACATGCTTCTGAAATCATCATCAAAAGAAGAAGAAAAATCATTAATACCACCGACTACTGATGTACCACACGAAATGACAACAAAGAAGATTCAACAAGGATTTGGATTTGTTAAAAAGAAAACAAAAGGACCTCCGCCTGGATTTTCCGTGCAAAAGACTATACAAAAGAAAAAGATTTCCCGGAAATGGTTAAAACTTAAATTGTTGGTGTATGATTTTAAAAATAGAAACAAGCATATTAGTAGTTAAACTTTCCAGATTGGATATCTTCATTATAATTAGTGCCGTTTGAGTGACAAATCGTATTATTCAGAAAACAAATACTTTAGAACGGCAGTCAAGAGACTTCAGCTACACAAGAGGAATGTACATACATGTATTCGGATAGGTGAGGAGCAATCAACTCGGAATTCTAAAGCAGTGAGAATTCCTTTTCATTGAACACAAAACAAACTTTTTTAAATGTTAAAAGGTTTAAAAATAATACCAAAAATGCGAGAAATTTAAAAGGAAGAGAAGACGCTTTACACATGGGTAAGATGGTCATCTAACCTGTGTCTTTTACTAATTAGTCATGGACTCATTGACAATTAAAAATTGTTAATTAGTAAAAGACACATGTAAAAAACCGTTCTCCTAATTAGAGACAAGTCGCAACGTGAGAAATTAATCTTGTGGAGGAAGACAGTACAAATGAGTTTCCAAATCAATTGATTCCTCTGGTTGAAATCTATCCGATAATTAGGCAATCTTATTTCAGAAGTTTCTGCAGAAACGCGTTATTGCATTTGCTGATCCTAGGGGAAAACTGCGTTGAAATGTAAAGACTGACAAAAAAAAAAACTACATACAACGGCATACAATAATTATTATTTTGTATGTACACTTTAAAAAAATAGGGTTAAAGTTATAATCTGGATTTTTTAATCGTTATACTTTGTGATTTTGTAATAGACAAATGTGTGTAGCCCAAATGTGTGTGTATATATATATATATATATATATATATATATATATATATATATATATATATATATATATATATATATATATATATATATATATATATATATATATATATGGTGTGGATGGTTCCGTCTACAAGCACCTGTGCTAGTAATAAAAAAATATCCCTTATATCAAGCCGATATGCTTACCATTTGGTACGCATATTATTAGATGGCGACAAGCTCTTCAGTTTCGGAAGTTATATGCGTATATTGATTTAGAAATAAATGTCCGTTTTATCAAATTAATCCGGAGAAGGCTTTGTATAGGAATAAAATGTTAATTTATGATTTAAATATGCTTGTTCGGAAATAAGAATACTTGTCCGGAATGTCCAAAATCCAAATGTTTGATTGGTTGGTTGTGTCCGGACAGAAAAGGACAAGTACTCGTTGGTTGGAGAAGTTTATAAACACAAGTTAGTTCCAGCAGCAGTATCATTTGATCACTCGATCATATCCCGTTCGTTTGAGCACTCCTCGGAGAACTCCATATAAGGTAGATAAGCAAGATGAACGTGGTCGTAGACGATGCTAATTTTTTTTAGGACTTCGTCGTCCGGACAGAATCTGGATAGTATATAAAAGTAGACCCGTCTTTCCAGTGTTATAGTTCTTGTTTTTAGTTGTGGTCTATAAAAGGAACTGTTATATTTATTTGAACTGTTTCAAGTTTAGAATTACGAGTTGTCCGGATTGTTCGTTTTATTGCTGTTCAGATTTTCTTAATTCATTAGTTCAAATAGGTTATTCATTTTTATAACGAGTTGTCCGGGATTATTTACAGTTTACTGGAAATTATGAGGACTTAATTAGCTTACCTAGTACAAATGGGGAGGTGGTGTGATTTTACCAGATAGAATTAGACTGCGTGTGTCGAGTTTACTAGCTGTCCGGATCTGCGCAAGTTTATGCATATAATATTTATTAATTCAGTACAATTCTTTTACGCTGTTTATTGTTGATATTGAGCACGAGAACAACAAATCCTGCAGATACGAGAACTAGTAGCATTTTCTTTATTTTTTATGACGAGTTTTTAAACCGGTGATAGCCCCGGGACAGGTTGTATTGTTTGAAATGGTCAGCATCTTAGTCTGTGTTGTGATATTGATATTTTGCCATCCTGAATAAATTGTTGTGTGTTAGAAAAACGGTGTTTTTCTAGATTTTTGTGGCAAGGATCGCTCGACTTGTTACAATTATTGGGAGTTTATTTTAATCAACTCTCCTATGCACTTTCTCGGGCAAAGCGAAGTGAAACAGTGTTTGGACCTAAGCACAAATCAATACCGCTGACAACACTAAATTCTTAAAAATAATCGATAAATTCGATGCTATGTATTCTGAAGCATTGTTTTTCAAGAAAACTTATTTATTAATACCATGAAAATAATAAGATTTTAAATTGTATAAACAGTTTAGATATTTTTAAAGTCGTATGTATTCCAACGCTAGAGTTCAATGTAGTCTCGTTCAACCATACGCTTGGCTGTCTCCGTTAATATCCGACAAAACAGAGTCTCTCTTGCTTGTCGGAGATAAACGGAGAAAGCCGAGCGTTTGGTTGAACAAGAAAAGAGTTCAATCTTGCCTGGATCCATACAATTTCTCAGAAATATATCGATTACTGATACTACTTGCCATGCAAAATCGCATATCGTTGATTTTGAATAAATGATAATTGATAAAATCAACTCCCGTCAGTACTTCAGTACTTTGATATGCATTAACACCTATACATCCATTTTCACACCTCACAGCCTTATTAGCATAATCGGAACCTTTCTGGTTTTTATATTCACGAAAGAATGAAAAAACCCGAGAAAGTCAAAACTTCGTATATCTCGGGATTTTAACGAGACCAGTCTCATACTCGTGAAAATCGAGAGAGGAGTTTAAATGGAAAAAGTAAGTAAAAGTTTTTGTTTCTTATATTGGCAAGCTTTTAAATTATTTAAAGTTGCAGAACAATTGGTTATTAATGTGAAGTCGAAGTTTGGGGTGATCAGCCTTATCTCGTTAAATTTTGTTCAGCATGAAACAGTCTGAACAGCAATCCTCGATTTTGTCAACAATCTAAAACGTGCTATGGAGTAGTCATTCGTCGGTAAGAACATACTTACTTACATTGTTAAACTACTCAAAAACTCTTTTAAAAACCTACAATGCATTAAGTCTAGTACACATGTTACAAAAATGTCGATAATTACTAGTAATAGTCGTTGGTGAAATGTGACTTGAAAGACATGTTTTAGTATGAAATGTATATGCAGGTGTATTATAGTCAGTTTTTACACATATTGTTACGAAGCATACGTTAAAAAAATATTGTATGTTTTTCCTAGAATATTGAGTTTGTGTCAATTATGCTTTCAGTCATTTCCATACAGAATTTTCTCGACACGTACAATGTACACTGTACACGTGGTTTTGATATCTGTATCTTATTCAAACTGTTAACTTTATGTCTTATTTAACTATTAATGATGAGAGTGTTTATGAATCAAGGGTCTGCATTTGTTATGTAAATATAACATTATACGATTGAGAGTATGAGAGAGAGATAGACTCAGAGAGAGAGAGAGAGAGAGAGAGAGAGTGAGTGAGTGTAATTACAGTGTACATGTAATTGTTATTGATTGCCTTGCTTCCATGAACTCAGGGTTGTCTCTAAGACCTGGGAGGCGGGAAATCCCCCCCCCGCCTATAATGCCTTAATTACCCGGCTATTATTTCATTTCAACACAATGCAGCTATAAGCAAGACCTCCAGACCCCCCTTCTACTTTTTCATTTCTTCCTTCTACTTCAAATTTTAGAGACAACCCTGATGAACCATATATATATTTCAATAATGCCACATTGCACTAGAAATATTGCTGACAAAGATGTTGAGAGAGATCAGAGAGAGAGAGAGAGAGAGAGAGAGAGAGAGAGAGAGAGAGAGAGAGAGAGAGAGAGAGAGAGGAGAGAGAGAGAGGAGAGACAGACAGACAGACAGAGAGAGAGACAGACAGAGACAGAGAGTATGAAAAGCCATAACAAATTGTATAGTTATATGTCATTTCCCACGTTTAATATAGCTGTTATCATGGTAATGTTTGGACCATGTCTCAGATACTGCATGTGCCAATAAAAAAGTGTAATCTAGGACACACCCTATTGTTTTGATAATGACAGCATTTAGTTTTGTAATGATAGCTAGTGTATCGTTTTTCTTCTAATCTACAGATTTACCTGCGGCTTCCAGATGATCTGAAGATCAGGGATATAGAAAATATTGTCAATTTGATATTGCTGATGATCCAGTCAAATCTGCTGAAGCCCAGAAGGTACTTCTTTGTCATGTAATAAACTTACAACTTGTCTTCCATATGTAGATATATTTGGTTTAAGCTGATTAAAAGCCAAGCAAGGTCTTCTAAATAGCTACAATGTCTTGTGTAAAAGGGAAAGGTTTATACGGGCATCTTGTTGCAAATCTGCTTGATTATTTGTATTTTAAGGGGTGGGAACCTCTGAAATCCGGAATACCAGGAGTTTGAAAATATTATAAACTTTAGGAGATGTGTTTTACACTCTCTGAGAAAATGGGATTTGCGGAAATCCCATGAATTTCTTATGCTGGAAATATGTTTTTCAGATTAGTTTTTGTTATTGACGCAATCATATTTTGGTGTACATAGAATGTTGATAGTTGAAACTCATACAGACAATCATATGTTACATAAGTGTTACATAAGTGTTTATGACTTTGATCTTTGTTCAATATATTTAATATCTTTCTGTCCACTGGATATCTAAATATCTTTGAAGTTACACCATTGAAGTTACGGTACACATTCATTACATTTATCATGTGTGTGCAGAATTGATTGAGCCAGGTTTCCTGATGTTTTCATATAAGTGATACATTGTACTGCTTTAAAAAGTATATATCACTTGTGACTTACTGGTATATTAGTACATATTTCATTTGTAAAATTATTTGACAAATTTAAAGTGTTTTGTAGTACTGAAATGTTTTTATGGCTTTTAAAATTACTGAAAGTACATGCACATGATGCAACTATCTTTTGACGCTGTTTATGTAACAAAAAGAAACTGTCAGCTGGGTTTAAAATTAGTGGCAAAATGATGTAATACATGTATGTACAATATTAGAAAAGATTACATTGTTAGTAATTGCACATTCCATAAATAACTTCATTGAATATATACATGTAAGTATTTGATGAGTGCACAATGTTTGCAAAAATTACATGTAATTCTCTTAACACTTTATGTTTACTCTATTTTAGTTTCCAGACCATGACATTAATGAATATTTCTTGAATGGAATGCATGAGGATTAGAATGGAACCTTATTCTGCCTTTTTACCAACTCACACCATCTTTTCAAGATTTATGGAGCCAACCACAGAAGAATTTGTTCTATAAACATCATTCATAACATTCTTATTTATGTTGCATAACTTTAAATGTTACTGGATGAATTGTGTTCACATAATGAATACCAGCAAACTTTTTATCGAGTGCACTTATTTTGTATTTTTCATACCCATCCATCTAACATATGTTTTTATATATTCATATACATGTAACATTTTTGAAAGCAGCTATTTTTTTTAAATTGGAATTTAGCCTTACTATTCTATACAAGTTTTTTTTAAAGGGACTTGGACGCGATTTTAGATGAAAATTTTGTTTTCAATTTCTTTATGCATAAAATGATTTACTTGCACATTTTGAATAATTGACCATAATTTGAATGTTAGAAGTCAAGTTATAAGAGAGATACAGGGGTAAGAATTTATTGTTATGTAAACAAAGCCCGAGTCTTATGTTTGTTTACAAATAATATAAAGTATGAAATTACCACTTTTTTAAGAAAACGATTCATAGAAAAGAAGGTAAACTGATTCGATGTGATCATAAATGATATTATTAATAGAAAAAAGCAACATTTGAATGAAACTTACACCAATAAAACACATATGTAAACAATAACAAGACTTGCGCTTTGTTTACAAAACAAAGAATATTTAATTCTTTATCTTTCTTTTAACTCAGTATTTGACTTTCAAATGTTGACAAAGCATTAAAAATACCCATATCAACCATTCTAAATATTGAAAATGGAAAGATAAAATTTTGAATTTTAAAGCTCAAACCGTGTCCCTTTAATATACTCTTTTGTATACAAACAGAACAAAAATACTTAGTTACAATGGGAAATGGACATAATATATATAAAAGTGTCTGATAAAAGTATAGGTCTTCTTAATGAACAGAAGAAATTGACAGAAAAATATTCAGTTTTAGCCATGAAATACAAATATTAATATTTTTTAAGAATATTATTTAATCTAAAGAAGTTATGAAAGTTTTTTCCCCTTTATTCCAATGTTTGGAAACAAATCCAATATATAATTAAAATTGCTGTACAGTATATCCTATTGATTCCTATAATATATCACTTTAGTTTCTTGAACAGCATGTTTATTACTTTTTTTTTCTTAAAATGATGTATACAAGGTCATTAATTTATTTTCATTATATTCAACTAGATACAAATAGGCCTTCTGCAACCTTTTCATTGTTTAAATGGTATGGAGTTGTAGTTACCTTTCATATGAAAAATGACATCTAAATCTTAAATTGCTGTACATTATATCCTATCCATCTAATGTATCACTTTATTTATGTTGAACTTCGTGTCTATTAGTATTATGATTTTTTTTAGAATGATATATGCAATTTCATTAATTTATTTTTCATTTTAAGAAAATTCATTTTAAAAAAGATCTCTTACAACCTGTGTATTTTTTTTCAGTTTACATAACACAGTTTATTATATTGAATGTAGTTTTGTAGATTTATACATGTAGCTACAAGCAATATACATGTACATTTAATATTCACCAGGTACATGTACCAGCCTACTATATTTGATAAATAAATGTACTTCTTTCATGCCTTTTACTTATCGTTATATGTATTATTTATAATTAAAATACTTAGAAAACTAATCTCAATTTATTTATTTTAATAAGATTAAGAAATGGACTATAGTTAATGCACGTTTTCAAGAGTTGTCTCTCTTGGGGACAATAATGAATGCTCCCCAGGGTTCATGACCCTGAATATTGAGTAGGCTGTGAGGTGTAATTTTGACCCTGGCCTAGAGTCAAAACCCATACTTTAAGGGACATGAAATTTAAAATTTTAGTAGAGGACTTCCTGGTTAACATAATTATGAAATAAGTTTTTCATAAAGATGTGTGAGAATAGAGAAGAAGATTTTTAAACATTATATGCCTTAACACTATATTGCCATATTGCCCCCCCCCCCCCCCCCCCCATGTCCTGAACACCTGACCCAAGGGCCATGAATTTCACAATTTAGGTAGAGGAATTAGTGGACATCATAACCAGGTTTTCAGTTTTTTCCCACATGTGTGAGATTAAAGAAGATTTTTAAAGATTTAATACATTTTTACTATATGGCCATATTGGCCCCACCCTAGAGCCTGAACACCTAACACATGGGTCTTGAATTTCACAATTTTGGTTGAGGGCTTCATGGACATTATATTGGCCCCACCCTAGAGCCTGAACCCCTGGCACAGGGATCATGAATTTCACAATTTTGGTAGAGGGCTTCATGGACATCATAATCATGCATTTAGTTTTGAACAAATATATATGGGAGCAGAGATGATTTTATACATTTTTACTCTATGGTCATATTGGCCCCACCCTATTTCCAGAACCCCTGACCCAAGGGCCATGAATTTCATAATTTTGGTAAAGGGCTTCAAGGACATCATAACAATGCAAACAGTGTTTTCCTCAAATGTGTGGGAGAAGAAAATAGGATTTTTGAAAATTTGGCTTTTTTTGCATATTTGGCCCCACTTGTAGTGCCCCGGGGGTGGTAGAGCCACGAATTTCACAATTAAGATTATTTAAAAAATGGTAACAGTTAACTTGTAATTTTAAAGAAGAAGTTAAAAACATAAAATTGTTGACGGACGACGCACGTCGCACGACGGACGAAAACGGATAGCAATAGGTCACCTGAGTTACTCAGGTGACCTTAAAATGCTGTCTTTGATGATTCATGCGGGATATGAAGGTGGCGATACTGCAGAAAAAATACATAACCCGCGTCAGAAAAAATACATAACCCGCGTCAGAAAAAATACATAACCCGCGTCAGAAAAAATACATAACCCACGTCAGCGTTTGCTGACCGGAGACGCTGCAAGAGCACAGAAACATGTTGATCAAAAGTGTCAGTAAAGATGAAAATATCAGCTATTAACATTGGAAACATTTTGCAACACCTGACGGATAAGACGACAAAATGTTGCTCGTGCTAAGACCAACCCAAAGGGCATTTTAGTGAACTGAAAATGACCTAAAAGAGTCTGAAAAGCATTTCAGTGATAAACACTCGCTATTTAGTTGATGTTCAATATGCAAGGACATACTATCATCAGATTTATTTCGAGGAGTCCGGGATTTTGTTCAGGTCGCTAAGTTCAACCAATCGATAAACGGGACGTGTAGATTTCAGTCCTGTCAGTTTCAATAGAGTTATGAATTAACAATAAGTTTCCGTAAAGAAATATTGAAGAAATATATGAATTTGGTTGGTCACGTGATCAAATCCTGTAAAGCCCGAAGAACTTCTCATAAATATCACAAGTATATTGTAGACGCAGTCAACAATGTTGTATTGTAGTTTGTTAAAGAAACTGAACATCAAATACATCAGATAGACGAATTTCATTGCTGTACTTCTTACATATGGTACGTATATCTGTTTTGGTAGGTACGAATATCATAGGAATAAACTCATTTTCATAAGGCCAAGGATGTTGTCAAATTCGAATTGTTATAAAGTTCAATGTCATGAGTAAATTTTATTCTAAACACAAAAAATATTCATAAGATGAATTATTATTGACATAAAATGTGTTATATTCACTATATTATGGAATTAGGTTCAAACGAAAATAAACTTATAGCAAAACAGAGGAAATTCAGACAAAAATTTTCAGATTTGGTTTCCGCTGAAACGTTTTTGCCAGTGCCTTAATAATAAAAGTTTTAAAAAAATCGTTAGTAAACGTAATTTAACATACTTTCTCCCAGTTTTATCTCAATTATTCATTAAGATAATTGTATAGCACACAATGAAATAATAATGAAAAATGCTTTAAAACGTTAAAAAAAACCCACCATATCAAAATTTATATCATTGACCTTATATAAGTTTTATGCCGGCAGATTAAATTCAATATCAGTAGTTTGATACCATAAATGTTTTCATTTTATTATCATTCAGTTTTATGTTAAATTGAATAAAAAATATGAAGGGACTTGAAATTCGGACTGGAATATTTTTTAAAATTGTTACTGAAAACTTACTCCTTTGTATCTATTTAGTGTCACTGGCATTTATAAACTGTATTTCATTTTTAAAAGAGTTTGGTTATTTGTAATACATGTATTTTAACAATTAAGAAAATTGCAAATCATAGTGTAAAGTTTTAAGTGTTTGTTCTTAATTTTTTTTTTAATATTCAATAGCCATAAACTCAACAAGAGGCCCAGGGGCCACATCGCTCACCTGAGCAACAATTGCCTTAATTCTCATCAAATAAGCATTACAGTATCAAAATATATTGATAACTAAGTACAGTAGATCTTACTTTAAAAAATTAAAATTCTGCTAATTTTTATCCACCTCTTTTTTTTTTTGGGGGGGGGGGGGGTAAATACCAAGCCCCTTTTGTTGTTGTACCTGTAAGAAGATTTTTCTCTATTCCTATACCCCCCCCCCCCCATTTCCTGGCCCCACTTTTCTCTAGGGAATCATGGTTTCATCGAACTTAAATCTGCATAACCTGTGCTTTCACACTAAGTACTGAGTTTTGGACCGAAAACTTTCCCAGAATATTTTTAAAGTTTTTCTCTTTATATTCCTATGTAAAAATTCAAACCGCCATCACGGCCCCGCCCTATCACTAGGGACTGAGATTTTGCAAACTTGAATTAACATTACACAAGTTTAAGCTTTTCTGGCCAAATGATCTTTATAAAGAAGATTGTTAAAGATTTTCTCTATATATTACTATGTAAAAATTCATCCCCCATTGTGGCCTCACCATACACCTGAACTATTAATTAAACAAACTTGAATCTATACGATATGGGGATGCTTCCACTCAAATTTGGGCTTTCCTAACCTAATAGTTTTGAGAAGAAGATTATTAGGGCCCCGCAAGGATTTGCGGGTGCCCTATAGTAATCACTCTGTCCGTCCGTCCTTCTGTCCGTCCGTCTGTCACTCTTCCGTCCACAAATTTCCTGTTTTTTTCTAATAACTTTTTTTATGGTTGCCGAATCAAGTTCAAATTTGGTATGGTAGTTCAGTAGGCAGAAATATATATTCTGATGCTAAGTTTGGTTCTCTTTGTCTTCTGGTTTGGAGCTGGGGTGGTGGGGTAGATTCCTGATTAACTATGCATAAGAATGAATGGGCAAAGAGAGATAACTGCTGAGAATGAATGGGCAAAGAGAGATAACTGCTGAGAATGTTACCATTGTATACATGGAAGGCTGTGCAATATTTGTCCCTTTGGATTAATTAACCTTCCACAGGAAGAAAATCCTAAGCTTTATCTTTATCTGTCACATTGAGATTAATTACTGCACTGCCTGTGTCTGCAAATGAACTTTGTTTTGAAGTTAAGGTCAATTTTGAATTATGTGTAGTATTGTGTACATTCTTTGAAATAATTTTAACAGGTAATCAGATATTGACCCCATTCTGTCATTTCTGGAAAAAAAATCTTATTGTTAATTTAGAAGAAAAGGACGAGAGAGCAGAACATGGGATTTGCGTAGGCATAATGAAGTAAAATAATGTGGAGTTTTATAAACAGTGTAAATATTGATTGTGGTGTATAAAACATGGGATAAATAGAATCTCATATGATTTGTAGTATAATATGATTTTTATCCAACTTGAGTGTTTTATCCCCTCACTAAGGCTCAAGAAAAAAACATTAAATTGTTGGATGAAAATCATATCCAACTACAAATCATGAGATCCTATATATTGCAGTTCTTTACATCTTATGCCGGGCATTTATTTTTCATCATTGTTAATATAAAGAGGATGGAATTCAAAGTTTTTTTCACTTCTCTATATTAATTGTCATAGCAGGGCCCTTCCTGACTGGTCAGTTTTCTAGTTAAAGAATGTCTTTATATATAAAAATTTATCCCCCATTGTGGCCCCGCCCTACCCCCAGGGACCATAATTTGAACAAATTTGAATCTATATTATCTGAGGATGGTTACACGCCAATTTGAGCTGTCTTGGCCAAATAGTTTTTAAAAGACATTTTTTAAAAGATTTTCTCTATATATTCCTGTATAAAAATTTATCCCCTAATTGTGGCCCTACCCTACCCCTGGGGACCATGTTTGAACAAACTTGAATCTACACTATCTGAGGATGCTTCCACTCAAATTTCAGCTTTGCTGGCAAAATAGTTTTTGAGAAGATTTCTTCTATATATTCCTATGTAAAACTTGATCCCCCCATTGTGGCCCCATCCTACCCCCGGGGACCATGATTTGAACAAACTTGAATTTACACTATTTGAGGATGCTTCCATTTTAGTTTGAGATTTTCTAGCCTGATAGTTTTTGAGAAGAAGATTTTTATAGATTTGGTCTATATATTCCCATGTAAAACTTGATCCCCCTCTTGTGGCCCCTCCCTACCTCCGGGGACCATGATTGGAACGAACTTGAATCTACACTACCTGAAGATGCCTCCACACAAGTTTAAGCTTTTTAGGCCGAATACTTTTTGAAAAGAAGATTTTTGAAAAATACCAACAAATTTTCAATAATTCTCAATTATCTCCCCTTTAAAGAGGGCATGGCCGTTCATTTGAACAAACTTGAAGTCCATTCACCTAGTGGTGCTTTGTGCCAAATTTGGTTGAAATCTGCCCAGTGGTTCTTGAGAAGAAGATGAAAATGTGAAAAGTTTACAACAACAACGACGACAACGACAGACAACGGACAAATTGTGATCAGAAAAGCTCACTTGAGCCTTTGACTTTCTTTTCTGCAAGTGAAAAATAACACTTCAATCAAAGGTCCATAACACACAATAGATGTTTTTTCATTACCATATTTTTCATTCTGAGTAAATGTCATCCTTGATGGAGAATATGCATTTTTGATTTATTTTGCAATGCTATTGATACTTTGCGGGACGGAACCAGTTAAGAGGCACCCAGTCGGTACGCAAAAGTTGTTACATGAGAAGACTCAGTAGGCTAGCCCTTAAAAAATCATTTAACCCGCTGAAAAACGACATAAAAATATAGCAGTGCTAACAACGTTTGCCGCCATCTTATGATATGTGTACAATATTTCGGAATGCTTATATATATATTTGTTATATTCAGTAGTATATTCTCACTATATAACTCTTTATAGACAAATAGTCAATAACTGTAATATTAGCTCGTCCGACAAATATTGACCGGTCAATATTTTTTTGATATTGACCGGCTAGGAATAATATCTAGAGAACATTCCCTCTATTTCAAATAATCGCCTCTGATTTGTTGATTCGTTAACGATGACGTAAATAACTCTTCGCGACTCCAAAACAAGATGACGTCATAATAGACAGCCAGTCTAGGCAAATAAACAATGGACGCGCAATGCGACGGTTTGTGATCATAACGGATATTAGGATTTGCGAATTACTGTGAAGTAAAATCAGGTAGAACATCTGTATTTTAATTCTTACGGTCGGCGGAATATCACCAGTGACCGTTTGATCTGAGGATATTTTGGAAATTAACTTTGCACAAAATTGAATTCTTTGTTGAACTGAGAAAATTTCGGCGATCTGTTTTCAATTACTTTCTTAAATTTTGGTTTGTTTCTTCGTATAACAAAACAAATGTTGACTGTGTTTTCGGGCAACATTGATTATATTAGCCCCCTTGGGACGAAAATATTGCCCTCCGCTTCGCGTCGGGCAATATTTCGTCCCTCGGGGGCTAATACATGTATAATCAATGTTGCCCTCAACCCCAGTCAATATTTGTATATTATATATATATATATATATATATATATATATATATACACAAGCTTTTTTCAAAAATATTTGATCAATTGTCTTCTTCTTCAAAGAAATAAATTTCATCGGCAAGCGGCTAAAAAATGCAAGATCAAATTAGAAATAAAAAAAACCCTCTAAGATATGTAGCAGTTCTTTCATTTATTTAGGTAGCCCATCCATAACTGAGTCGAATTTAACAATATTCCAAGAGATGATTTGTCTACTGTTGAAAATGTAGGAGGAGTTCAAGGAATGATCTAAACTACAATAAATACCGTACATGTACGTACTATTAAATTTATCATGGGGCTGATATAAACCAAACTCAGGAGTATGTAAACTATGTAGTCAATTAAATGAACTTTTTGCACTTAAAACTTTTTAAAAAGTTTTCTCCCCTGTGCAAAAAAATAGGAAAAACTAATTTTCCCCAAAATATGAACAGTTAATAATGATAATTTTGGCATTTAAAATATCAAAGGTAAATCTTTATTATTTGATAAAGCCCTTAAAATCACAAAAGACTTCAGTGACCAAACTTCCAATCTATAAGATATGAAATGTGGTTGTTATGGATGGAATACCTAAAGCACACACGAGGCCAATGTGCCACTTCGCTTAATTATACCCGCACTTTCTAAAGAAAGTTCGGATATATTGTTGTTACCCTGTTCCTTCCGTCCGTACGTCTGTCACGTTTTACTTTCTCAAACTGCTCTTACATCTTATAAACCAGCAAACTGAACTCTTTGAGTTTAATTTGGGGTATCATGTTGTTTTGTAAAAAGGTTTCAAAAATTCTCCGTTAGTCCGGGGGGTCGAATAATTGGTAAAAAATGACGGGTTTTTTTTCTCACAAAAAAACCTTCTTCCTTGAACTCCTCCTACATTTTCAACAGTAGACAAATCATCTCTTGGAATATGTTTTAGAGTATCCTATAGATGCGCAATACTGTTTCAGAATTTTCAATTTTGTCCTGGGGGTCATTTAATGGCTGAAAAATGACATTTTTTAAACAAAAAAAAAAAAGATTTACAGTCAAGTCGTACACAGACCAACTCGTATACAGGTCAACTTGTATACAAAATTTTCCGCATAAAAAACCGAAGTCAACTCGTATACAAAAATTTCCGCATAAAAAACGAAAAGTCAACTCGTATACAAAAAATTCCGCATATAAAATTGGTATGCTTAACACAGTCAACTCGTATACAAAAAAATTTCAAACAAAATAATAAGGAGTATCTTTATTAGCCTTTGAGAAGTCATCGGAGGTTTGGAGAAGCAAGAAACACCGCGCTTGATGTTTTAACAATTATTGTTTTGATGTGTAAAAATAATTACCAAATAATGATTGGATTGACACAATTAATTATCGTTATTTTTTTGTTGTAATTTCACATCGTTACTGTGTTTAATGATAATGCACAATTATACATGTATGAATTTTGCAATCTTTGTAATAGTTGATAACATCCATTTTATTTTTTACGCTGAATTACGGAAGCAATATATAAAGAAATTTTATTACAAGAAACCAAGTGTTGGGAATTTTTGTATACTGGTTTTAAAAACGTCATTTTTTTTTTGCAGTAGCCAAATGATATTCTAGAATATAATTGGGGGTGTCATATTGAAGTGTAATCAGGTTCCAGAGTTTTTTTTTTTTAAGAGGATCAGTGGGCAACAAAAAAAAATGACGTTTTTTGCTAAAAAAAAATATGGTTCCCAGAACTCCTCTTACAACTTTTGGAGTAGCTACGTCATCTCTTGGGACATAATTAGGTTTGTCCTATAGATGTGCAATAAGGTTTTCAAAATTTAAATTTCATCCAGGGAGTCAAATAGTAGCAGAAAACTGACGTTTATCGCTAAAAAAAAAACACACCATAGATCCAAGAGGTCCTCTTATGATTTAATGGATAAACACATCATATCTTGGGATATGATAGAGACTGTTCTATAGATGTGTAGTAAGGTTTTAAAAATCTAAATTTCGTCCAGGGAGTCAAATAGTAGCAGAAAATTAACGTTTATCACTCCAAAAAACATAGATCCTAGAACTCCTCTTATGATTGAATGGATAAACACATCATATCTTGGGATATGAT
Source organism: Magallana angulata (assembly GCF_025612915.1). Lineage (NCBI taxonomy): Eukaryota > Metazoa > Mollusca > Bivalvia > Ostreida > Ostreidae > Magallana > Magallana angulata. The sequence goes on from NC_069117.1 coordinate 44,321,244, forward strand.
AGGAACTGTTCCATAGATGTGCATTACGGTTTTGAAAAATTAAATTTAACCCTGAGGCCCATTACCTACATACCTTTGATGCCCTTTAAGGATCAAGAATATATACATGTATGGTTAAGGGGTGGAGATCTCAACCGTTTTCGAGATATTCGTTCACTTCCTGTTCGAGGGGGTCACGACCACCCCTGGGGCCCATGACCTACATAACGTTTGATGCCCCTTGACACAAGGAACAAGAATATATATGGTTATAGGGGCATGGTCACGATTTGGGTCAAATTTAGAAATGCATTTCTAATGATCAAATGATATTTGGGTGTCAGTCGATGAGTTTTAAGCAAGATACAGGGCTCACAATTCTTCGTCATGTAAACCAGGCTCGTGCCCTGTTTTTGTTTACATAGGTTCAATATACCAGTAAAAAAATATTTTTCAGGCTGATTTGTCTTCTTTTTATTCATTTTAAGCATAAATAAATAGTTACTAATGATTAACACATTTATTTGAGGTCTAAAACTGGAATTTTCACTTCAACATTCAAAATGTAAACAAAAGCTTTGTTTACATAGCGAAGAATTGTAAGCTCTGTGACTTGCTTACAACTCAACAAATGACAATCAAATTTTGGTTGCCTATTAAAAATGCCTTATTGAAGCATTGTAAACATTAAAATCGAAAAATAATTTTTGACCAAAATCGTGACCATGCCCCTTTAAAGGGTGGGGATCTCAACTGTTTTGAAGATATTAAGGGACTTGCTGTTCGAGGGAGGTCAGGACCACCCACAGGGTCCATGACCTACATAACATTTGATGCCCCTTGACATCAGAAACATGAATATATATGGTTTAGGGGTCATGGTTATAACAGTTTCTGAGATATATGGTAATTCCAAATTCCTGGGGGGTGGGGATAACCCCAGGGGTCAGATCTAATAAACCCTATATATTGCCAGTAACAGTCATTATATGATTATGAAAACCCTATATTATTATCTTTGTCCGTTTTCAAGTTACCATTTACAATAGAGTCTACTAATCTTCCTATAATGTTCAATGTTAGACCCCACACCCTTTTGACACCCCCCCTCCCCCGAAAAGTGGTTGTCTAACCCAAAATGAAAAAAAATCAAACCAGGGTGCACAACTGGATATGCAGTTGTATCATATCCTAGAGTTTTGTACAATTCTATTGAGCCATCTCTGAGAAACAAGTTCAGACCGGGAGAGAAGAAACAGAAGAAGACGAAGAATAATAAAACATGTATTAAGAACTGTACAAAAACAATCAGTCTCTAAAATTTCATTTGGGAAACTTAATAATAAAGATTAAATAGAGATAGGATCATCAAACATCAATAATTTAAAGATAATTGACAATTTCTGACTCTAAGGGGGTCAGGATGACCCCTTAGGGTCATGACTTACATGCCATAATGATCTGATGGGCCATGACCTAAGGAGGAATAATATCTTTGGATTAAGGTGGGAATCTCAATGGTTTTTATGATATTTGTTAATTTCAGGAAGAGCACTTGGGATCATGACCTACATAATATCTGAAATGCCTTGAACAAAGAAACAATAATATAATATGTACATGATAAGATTTAATTTAAGAACCCAGATATAGATCAATCATCTATGTTTTGTAATACTTCCTATGTATATATACATGTATGTGTTTGTGTTTTGTTCTATACTATTCATGTTCATGACTGTAGTATGGCTTAGTCTTATTTTAAATTACATTAAAAAATTGTCAAGTGTATGACTTGGAACCCCCACCCCCAAACAAACTCAAATATAAACTGTTCTCCCCCCCCCCCTTAATTGTCGAATGATCGATTAAAATCAAAATATAATTTGGGTGTCTAAAATCTTTCATAAACTGGTAAAAAATATCATTCTTAAAAAAAATTACATTATTTACACCTTGCATAATTTACAAATGATCTGTTGAGATATGATCAGGTCAAATTTCTACCTTGGGATCAATAACTAATATTCATTAACAAGTTAAAATTAATAACAATAAATGATTCAAATGATAAATGTTTATACTCCACATTCACACCCCCCCCCCCCCCCAATCTAACCTGGTTCTAAAGATTCAGTCTTCTTAATACATTCTTACATGTGTACAGTAGCAAACTTTAAATCATTTCTTAATTGCTTTTTCTCTCCTGATGCAAATTAACATTTTGGAAATTGCTTAATTCAATTTTTAAGATTTATAAACAAAATATGTTATATGCATCTGTATTTGCCTATTTGGGGCAAGTCTTTTGTAAAGTCTCCTAAACAAAGCAGTGTCATCATTAGGCTAGGAATTACCCACATGGATCAAACACTACATATGAATATGATAAAATACTTTATTATTTCTAGTTCTAGAATATCAGTGTCTCCAAGGGGGCATAACCTATATACAATTTGACGCGCAATGACACATAGAGCAAGAATACATTATATGGTTTAGGGATGAGGATCTCAGAAGTTAACAAAATATACAGTGTATCATCATGTCCTATTTCATAAGGGGGGGGGGGTTAAAGACAACACCTGGGGTCATTAATGTACTTTACACCATTTGATGCATCATAATGACATTAGAAGATATTTTGTATTTTCCTGTTTCGTGGGTCAGAACAGTCCCATAAGGTCATGACCTACATTGTATTTGATGCATTATAATACATTAAGAAAGAAATACTCCTTCCTTCCTATCATAACTCATAAAAAAATGATAAGTGTCTACACTTACTTACATGTAATACACAAATTCAATACGAAATTGTTTATACAGGGTCAATATGGTCAACTCAATAGTGTTAATAAGTCTGACAAATGAAAAAAATAACTTTTGCAATTAAAATGACAGAAACTTTTCAAATGCGATAGGATAGGAACCGATGATAAGCTTATTCAAATATTAAAAATGATGATACAGTATGATGTCAAAGGGAGATCACCTTTAGAAAGTGAAAGTAACCATACATGTATGTATACACGTGAAACTGTAACGTTTCTGGGTTCAGGTATTCGGCTGCTCTGCCTGAGCAATTTAAGAAATATGTAAATAAATTATAACTTTCTCAATCAAATATTTTAATCAATAATATTTACAATATCCCATTCTTTTATGGAGTGCGCGCGCTTTCTATTAACCTTAACAGCTATCACAAGCTAATACAATAACAAATCAAGTCTCGAAAGCCTTATTCAGGCATATAAGACTTATACTAATACCAAGGCTTTGTCCTCACCTATTACGAAGTGAACACCTTCAGCTTCAGACTACAACTGCCTAACAACCACGTTGTAGCCGCTTATATACTATCACAACCCACGTGATCAAAGAGGATCGAAAGGGAGTGATAAACCGGAAGCGCTTATTACTCAGCTCCAGTAGGACACAGACCACAATTATTTTTCCCGCTTATTCCTAAATACAAAAATAAATTATATAAAATATTCCACGGGCTCAAATGAGTTCAAATACAGCATACCTATAGAATGACACTAGTCCAACAACATATCCAAACTACAGGAAAATCAATCGAGATGGGACTGAGATATGGCCCCAAAAATAACCCCTACCATGAAAAATTCACTTTCACTTTGGAATTTGTGTAAACATTGGCCTCTTTACACCCTTTCTATTGCGCCTGTAAAGATAATTTTTCTAAATTTGTTCCTGCCTGTATTTTTTTCAAACCTTCTTCTTTCCATCCATGCCATAAAAGGAACCAAATTCGACCATTTAGTACCCCTAGGAATTTTTAGAATGGAACTACTTGCGTCAATGAGCACGGGGTAAAAATAGTGGTATGTGACCAGTAAACAGAATGGGATAAATGATCTACTCTTCAAAACCCCTTGCATAGGCGTCGGAAAGGGGGGGGGGCTGAGGGGAGGGGGGCTCAGCCCCCCCCCCCACACACACTTTTTTTGCTAAGTTAGACCTAACCATTAGGCACATAGCAGAATAGAGGGTTCAGCCCCCCACCACTTTTTTTTCGCAGGAAACAGCATTGTTCTGTAATGTACGTTTGAAAGATTGAGAAGTTGGAGACAAAGGCATACCCCCCCCCCCCCACGGATTAGGATTTTCATGATTTAGGGGGGAAAAATGTTATGGTCGGAAAGATTTTGCTTTGGAAGTAAAGGATACCCCCCCCCCCCCCCTCCCAAGGATTAGGATTTTCGTGATTTTGGGAATTAGGTTTTTTCTATCAATATTTCTGAGGATCAGTCAAGCCCCCCCCCCCCCCCACTTTCAATTTGCTTTCGACGACAGTGCCTTGCACTATTTTATTAGGTAAATAACAGCTTTAAGGTGGTGCAGGACACCTGCATATTGTGATGTATACTTCCTATTGAGATAAACAAAGTATAAATAATATTTAAATATTTATCCCCAAAATAATGTTACCTAACATTGAAGCGCAATGGGTTTGAGCGTTTACATGTCTGTAAGAGGTGTATTTTTTATAATCTTGCTTTTGATATAAATGAATTTTCATTGGGGGGGGGGGGGGGGTCTGGACCCCTCACTCCCACCCCTTCTCTAAATCTGTGCACTCGATGATGTACATGTAGGCACACAGAAGCAAATCTAAAGCCGGCAACCGCCACGGGGAGGGGGCATAATTTAATTTTTAATTGTGTTTGTAATAATTATATAGACCAATATACTTTCTATGACACGATATGTTAAGATTATTGATTAACTGAAAATTCACTGCAAACAGATCAACCCCAAATTGCACATAAAGTGCTGCTCATGTGTATTATCATATGGGAAGGGATTTCATTCTTCAGTTATGAAAATTATAATTTTTAAATGTATTACCAGAGCTTGCATGTGACCTTCATTTTTAATTAAACTGGTACAAAACAGTGTTTTAGGGGCAAACACTTGGTGCGGGTATTACTGTCTAATGACAGCATCTAGTTTTACTTACATGTATTTTTTTACAATCACTTTATTGATTTGTTAAAAGATGTAAATATACACATTAAAATTCTTTCTGCATTGCCGTCACCTGCATATCAAGCATGAATCACCAAAGAAAGCATTTCGTTGTTGAAAGGGACATGGTCACGATTTTGGTCAAAAATTATTTTTCCGATTTTAATATTTACAATGCCATAGAAAGGCATTTTTAATAGGCAACTGTTTGAGTGTCATTTGTTGAGTTATAAGCGAGTTGCAGAGCTTGAAATTCTTCGCTTTGTACACAAAGCGTTTGTTTACATTTTGAACGTTGAAGTAAAATTTTCAGTTTTAAACCTAAAACGAATGTGTTAATCGTCAGTAACTCTTTATCTATGCTTAAAATAAATAAAAAGATAGACAAATAAGCAGGAATTTTTTTTCTGGTATATTGAACCTATGTAAACAAAAACAGGACACGAACCTTGTTTACATGACAAAGAATTGTGAGCCCAGTATCAGCTTATAACTCTTAAGAATGACTCTCAAATTTAATTTGATCATCAGGTATGCATTTCTAAAGCATTGTAAATAATAAAAACCTAAAAATATAATTTGACCAAAATCGTTAAGAATAAAGAACCTACACCATCTGGGGATGCTTACATATTAATTTCACAAATTGTAGTATTTAGGGAAAGGAATCATTCTTTGAGTATTATGAGGTGAAAAGTTTTGTCGGGGCGTGATCAAATCCAATAAAGACCGAAGGAAAGGAGTTTTAAAAAGACATTTACCTATATTTTCATCGGTTCGTGATCATATCCTTTTTAAAAAGGGTTTCGTTCTTTATTTTTATAATTTAAAACAATGTTTTGTATTGTATTTGTTTGATTAAATTCAGCTTAGTGGTTCTGGAGAAGAGGTAAAAAATGTGAAAAGTTTACAGACAAACGGAAGGATGGACGGCAGAAAAGTGATGCACAGGTAAAATCTCAGTCACTACTGGCCGTAAATGATCGTGTGTGTGCTACGGGGAGATCACTGCAAAATTGTATAATAATCCTGCCCCTAGTGAAGTTATCTATACATAAAACACAGGGAATATAGGGCTCACTCCTTTCAAAAACAAAATTCAGCTGTATGGATATCATTTATTAACGTAATGTTGTTACAAAAAATGTTAATAAAAGATTCAACTCAATTATAAAAGATATTATATTAAATGTTTAAAATGGTTATAACACATAATATGTAGTAGTTTAAGTTTGTTTATTACCTATATAAATCTTTTCATATTTAACATTCAGCTGGTTATTTAAACGAATAGTTTGATAACAACAAATAATCCTCTTCCAGTTGAGACTGAGAAATATTGAAGAGTTCCAAAAATGGAGGGAATTTGTCTTATTTGTAACAAGGGACATGAAACTTTCAAGTTTCCCACTGTCCTGGAAGCTTATTTTATCCGGATTGCAAAAAAAAATTTAAAAAATAATACAAATGAAATCAGACACAAAATTTAGAAGACAACTATATACACAATGTACGATAAATTTGCAAATATTTTCATAATACAAGATGATGAAAATATACTGCATTGTTACAATATCCAAAACGAGCAATTTAATTATATTCCATACAGCACAAATTTTTCTTTCTCAAAAGTCAAACGTTAACTTTTATATTTGCATAAATTCCTTTGCATTGTATCCATATATTGATTACATGTACTGACGTACTCATGATTATAAATTGTTTGGAAATAACGTATCCGATTTACATAATGATCCAATTCTTGATTTTCTCTTTTCATGATCACTTTAACATTGAAAAGCATGCAATACGTAAAAACTTATTCTGGCACTGTATGATATCAAAAGCCTTTTTAAACACGTTAATGACATGTAAAAATAAAAGAGTTACAGATTTATCTCATTTTAACAATTACATCTTACTAGTTATTCATAAATATTTTAGAGTTATATACGTATACATATACAATCAAGCATTTATTTTAATTTAATGGTCAAACTTGGACTTTTATAGATAAAAATAAGGTTTGACACAAGATTAAAAAAATAAAAATAAAAACAACACAAAAGTACCCATCTAAAAAACCAACAAATTTTTTTTCTTTGGATGAATTATTGTGCAACAAAAGCTTGTTTCTTGTTTAAGTTTTCTATTAGATATTGTCAAAACTTGTTTGCTCTCATTTAGCGTCTCCCAATAAATCGAGCACGGTTTCTTGTTTTTTCCCGGTTGTCTTGTCCACACCGCAAACAGTGATTTCTGTTTCACCAAATTTGATAGACACCATCACTGACCGTTTTGTCCCGCCACTTAGATCTGGCATTTCCACCGAGAGTTTACCAATACATTCACAGCCACGATCGCTGACAAACTTTGGATCTTCTTGATCTGACTGATAGAACTTCAAAACCATCGATTTCATGTCCTTTGATGATGCAAAAACCTCTTTTTCGACTGTTTTTCCAGCATCAACTGATTCTCCAATGGCGACCATTTTCTCAAATACACCAACACAATAATTAGCGTCATCATACTTTCTCTTTCTGGTTTTGGGATCCCCTTCAGCAAAGATTCGCATGCAATCAAAACCATAGGTATGTCCAGTTATTCTTGATGAAATAATGTCAATGTCTTGTCCAAACATCACTGCTCCGTTTAGGACAGCAAGAACTGGGTCTGTGGGAATAATAACATTGTATCCAGAGAACCTCTCCTTAAACTGCCTAACAATGAAATCTGCCTGGGCAAATCCACCCACAAGAATGATGTCTTTGATGCCTTTCATATTTTGATTATGTAAGGCTTTACCCACACTGGTATAAATGTTGCTGATTTTGGTCAGGTCAAATATCTCCTCAACCAACTTTGGTTCAAAACTTAACTTCCCTGTGCGCACCTTAACTACATCAGCATACTCCTTCGACTGAGTGATCAATTCCTTATAACTCTTGCCCTTTACCGTTTTGCATAGATCTGCCAAAGATGGAAGAATTGTTAACTGGAGTTTACTACCAACAGTGATATCTCTCTTTTTAAGCTCTATGTTGGACTCCATATCCATATAATCTGCAGTTTGCTTTTTAAATTCCTCAATGATTTCTTCTCCAAATATACTACACATGATTTCCCAGATTTTCTGGTTGATCAGATTTCCTCCCCATGAACCTCCAAAGGATCTGTGCAACTGCTTCATAGTTTTGTCCTCGTTTAGCTCTAAAACTGTCATATCTGCTGTTCCACCTAGTAAGTTGAAAAATGAAAACATTCTTAAAAACATTTTTTTTGCTTGAAAGTCTTATTTAAATTCATTAAGTCTCCCCAAAAGTAAAGTGGATTTGATGCAGATCTTCACAGAACTGGTTATCAGGTTTGTGAAAAATTGCTCTTATCCCTTAACATGGGCTTCCTTACAAAAAGATTTGATTTTGTAGAACAGTTGTATTTAACTTTCACTGTTGTTTTACTTTCTCTCCTCTTTGCAGCATTTTTTTTAATTCCAAGAAATGCTTAAATTCATTTACAAGTGAGTATCAATATAAGCATAACATGATTTCTTTAGACCTTGTTGCTTCAAAAAACAGGTGGGCAGACAAACTATCTTAATGAGGTAACAAGCATTATTCGATTTATCAGATCATCTCATTTTAAAGAGGTCATTGACAAAATTTAATAATTAAATTTCATAATTCATAAACTCATTTGGAGTTAAATAAGTATCAACTTACCTCCAAGATCAGCCACCATAATTTTGGTACCAGGCTTGACTGTCGTAACAGACTCTTTTCCAAAAACTGTTTTTGCCCCTTTGACTACATAGATAGCTGCTGCCTCTGGCTCCAAAGCAAGTTTCAGTTGATCAGATGGAATTTCAGCCTATTGTAAATTTTTAAAATATCATTTTTCAGTTTATATATAACTCAAGCTCATGCAAATTCAGGTATCATAAAACAAAACATTTCAATGATTAAAAAAGTAACAGTGAAAGAACATTATTTCATGTAGATTCAGTGGAACATATGGAGCTACCTGTTCCGCAGCCTTTCTCATAAACTGTTTAGCTGATTCACCCCATATTGCTGGCACAGTCAGAATCCATAGTATTTCATCATAGGGAATCGTCATTCTTTTCTTTTGAAAAAGTTCAATACACTCATCCTTCAGATATCGAATGGATAGAGAAAACACATCTAGTGCCTTCATAGGGTTGTTCAAGTGATCTTTTATTTCCATGTCCATGTTAAATAACTAAAGGCAAAATAAAACAAAATAAAATATGCAAATGACATTAGTTCAAAAACACATTACGGCTGCGTTTTACCATAATTAAAACTAACGACTTAAGACCAAATTAATAAATGATAATTAATCACCAGCCAATCAATGATTTATTCTCATGGCTGGAAAATATTATCATGGGTATTGAAATATTTGTAAACAAATGGTTTTATGTCAATTTTGTTCTTTAAAGATCATTTTACGAGGCCCTGAAATTTTACGACTTTGTCCCAATTTCTTCTGTAAAATGCAGCAAAAGTTTCAACGAGAGGCCGCTTGTTCAAGATTACATTTCATGATACGTTATTTACAATTCCTTGCATTTGCCTGGCTATGAGGAAAAGGAAAACTGAATATCAATGTGGTAGCCCAACGATTAATTCTATTTTTTTCTTTTAAATTGAAGTTATTTATGAAATAAATAGCAATTTTAAAAGTTCACTGGGATATGAACTTGGTTGGTCATGTGATCAAATCCTGTAAAGCCCAAAGGGCTTCTAAGAAGATTTGATCACGTACCAACCAAGTTCATATCCTAGTGAACTTTTCAACATTGCTGTTTATTACTTATACCGAGCGCAGCGAGGATTAATGGTAACACGTATATATAAGAAAATCAGTAAAAAAAAAAAAGAGTTGAATCAGGGGTACTAAGGGATAAAAAAAATCTTCCAGCCCTGGGCGCCGCCATATTGGCCTCCATTTTGTTTTTAAAAGTTAGTTCATTCATTGATTGACTGGCACTTATCGATGTTTATTGCTCCTAAACTAAATTAAAAACTTTCCAATGTTTCAATTGAAGGTAATTTAAATTTTAAAAAAATTAAAGTAAAAAACAGATAAGTTTAAATAGTGCTTCAATCAAGAAATACGACTAGTTTTACGTATATCTTATCAAATTATTAGATTGAAAATAAAAACATTAACATCAAGGAACTGATCTTTTATATGGATACTGAATAAAGTTTTTAATTTTTATTACCGGTAGCCGAGATATGAATTAAATGAAAGAAGAAATAAAATTTTGTCGGAATCACATAACTCTCTTCGGCTGTTTTCGAAGACAAAACTTGTAAAACTGTTGAATAATAAAGATTTTAATATATAAATATTCATTGCATTGTATCTCCTCTTTTAAAGTGATTGTAAAGTCAGTTCATCCCCTTTTTAGCAGTAGACATTTTTTCTTAAACCTACATATAAAACTTGACTCATTATGTAGACTGAGCACGCGACGTTTAGTTTAACTTTGGCTAGATCCTACTGTGTGCATTTCAAATAAATTGTTGTACACGTATCAAACTGTACTGTGTTAAATCTGCGCTCGGTCCAACGGTCACACTGAATACATATCATTTACATTTGAGAATGGAAAACTGTTCAGAATCATTAATATAACGGTGTTTTCACGTTTACAATATTGCAACCGCCAAGCGATAAGCGCGTGCGGTTATCATTGTGAAGTCACGAAAACGTTCATACAGAATTGAACGTTTTCGCTTCTAAATAGGTTCATATAAGGAAGCATATTTGCAAATGTATAATATATTTACTTTTGGACCCCACAATTTTTCAAAAGTTCATCTTTTCATAATATGTTTTACGGTGCGACCGTTGGGGCGAGCACAGCATGTGATCAAACAATGAATTATAATAAATCAATAAAAATAAAATTAACAACGTAAAATTTGAATGCAAAAAAATAAAACATACCTATTTTTCAGTAATTTTTCATTATTCACAGTTTTTAGATTTGTTATAATTTATTTATTTATAAGTAGAACAGTAGTTTAATCTCAGATACAATGTTGTTGTATAATAAAGATGTTAATATATAAATATTCATTGCACTGTATCTCCTCTTTTAAAGTGATTGTAAAGTCAGTTCATCCCCTTTTTTTGCAGTAGACATTTTTCTTAAACCTACATATAAAACATGACTCATTATAGAGCCCCCCCCCCCCCCATGTTAAAAAAAAATGTCATTTTTTATCTATTTACACATAGATAATCGAATTATCATGGATTTGCCCCCTCCACTTTAAAAAAAAAAATTAATGTTTAAATATTCTTTTTTTAATTTACGCTTTAAAATATTTGCTTATCAGATTAAAAGAACATGGTGTTTTTACTGACGCCGAAAAAATCTATCGGATCAATGTGTAAACCTTTGTGACGTCACTCGATTATTTTTTATTCAGAGTGTACTGACGTGAACTTTAGAGGTAGCACTGACTGTATGTCGTATGTACATCGTTATTGTTTTTATATTGTCTTGCTGATTCTCGCGAGAGTGTGAAGTGATAAAAATTGCCATGATTACAGGGAACTACTGGGACGATTAAAACAATGCATTACTGGTCCGATTTACTGACGCCAAAAAAATCCGTTGAATGAATGTGCAACTAGTCCGAATTTTCTATTCCACACACGCCTTGCCGGTAGAGCTCGCTTCGCTTCGGCGCTGCGCGCCGGCGAGCTGCGCTCGCTATAATATATGATTGCGCCCAAGAAAAAAGGGCCCTTATGGCATTTGTATAAAACGAAGAAAAACCATCATAAAGATATGACATTACGTAAAGAAAAAAAATTCTTGTTGTGTACAAAAGTGCCCGGTAATTTTGTTACTTTGTTTATGAAGACGCAATTAATCCAAATTCGGAGAAAAATGTGACAGAAATTTTTGTTGCGAACGCACAAACGTACAAACAAGAGTAAGTCAAATGTCAGTATACATCTGTTCTTCCGAATGAGGATATTATTTACAAATATGGGTAATCACAGGCATCACCTTTACGAGACCACTGTTATCATATGATATGAAAGTCATAGTTAACAAATGATGATTTTGGATATTCCTGGATACTGTTTTGACACAAAAAATTGTATGATAATCATATATTCATTTCATACGGTATTATAAGATGCAATGTTTTTCAATACAATAATATAAATACAAAATTGCATTATATGATACTTACAATTTATATCATAATATGTAAACGGTGTGACCGTTGGGCCGAGCGCAGATTTAACACAGTGCAGTTTGATTTTTGTATAATAAAATCTATTTAAAACGCACACAGTAGGATCCACCAGCATGGTTACCTACTCAAATCATTCGTCACAGTTAAACTAAACGTCTCATGCTCAGTCTACATTATGACGTCATATTTCAGACGTAAAACGTCTTCGGAAATAGCCAAAGAGACTTACGGGATTCCGAAATATTTTTTTAATTCTTCTTTCATTGTTCACCAATTTAATTCATATGAATGCCAATGTAATAAAATTGAATACTTAATTTAGAATCTTAAAGATCAGTTCCTTGACGTTAATGTTTTTATTTTCCATCTGATGATTTGATAAGACATACATAGAACAAGTCGCGTTTCTTGATGGAAGCACTATTGAAACTTATCTGGTTTCCTTTTTTAAATTCTTTTATTTTAAATTACCTTCTATTGAAACACTGGAACTTATTAAATCGAGTTTAGGGGCAATAAACATCTATAAGTACCAGTCAATCAATGATCGAACTAACTTTTTAAAAAACAAAATGGCTGCCAATATGGCGGCGCCCAGGGCTGGAAGAAAATTTTTTTGGCCTTAGTACCCCTGATTCAACTTTCATTTTTCGCTGATTTTCTTATATATGCGTGTTACCATTAATCCTCGCTTCGCGAGGCGGGCTTTGTCCGCCTCTCGCTGCGCTCGGTATAATACAATATAATACTGTAATAAATAATGATGACATTTTAACATGTGATACGACATTGAATCATGCTATACATTATTTTGTTTTCCCCCGGACTGAAATGTCACATTTTCACTGGTTTAAACATAGCACGTGATTGCCTCATACATGTATATCTCTATATTTGTTCGGTGAAATATAATATTAAGCTATATGGCCGTCATCGGCCGATGCTTTGCTTACTCATTTCGACATTTCATAGTATTTACTACTTAAACCGCATGCCGTAAGTTCTTTTAAAAGTATTTGGAGTAGTTGCCCTTTGAAATTTTTTCAAATTAGACGCGATGGAAACAAAGCGTACTGGTTGTTCAGGTCTGCTTAAGTACGAATTTAACATGTTTATTCATATAATTATACAAATCATACTATACAAGAGGCCCACGGGCGACATCGCTCACCTGAGGAACAATAGGTATGATAAAATCAGCTTAATGGAGTCATAATACAAACTATCTGGACAATGTACAATAATACATGTACATCCTGTATAAATAAAATCCATTTTCCCCCCTGGTTTTCTTATGTTTATAATCATTAGTCCCTAACAGGATGATTTTAAAGTCATTTCATATGTTGAGTATTGCAGTTCTCAAGAAGATCCTTAACAATAGTTTATACATGGGATATAAACCTACATCAAACTCTTAACCTTCTTGTGAGGCCAAAAAATTATCCTGGGGCCAAAGTCTTAACAACAAGAGATGTTTGTGAAACACTTATGCCCCCCTCCCTTGGAAAAATCCATAAATAACATGAACGTAAACTGAAAATAACTAGAATTTTTCTAAGTCCAAGGGCCATAACTCTGTCGAAAATTTCTCTATCATACCCAAAATAATACTTGACCTAGATATTATCATGATAAACCTGTATACCAAATTTCATTTCAATATGTTCATCCTCTGCGAAGAAAATGAGCGGAAACTGCAAAAAACTAGAATTTTACTACGTCCAAGGGCCATAACTCTGTCGAAAATTGCTCGATCGTACCCAATAGCGAACTTGACCTAGATATTATCATGATAAACCTGTATACCAAATTTCATTTCAATATGTTCATTCTCTGCGAAGAAAATGAATGGAAACTCTTGGTGAACTGACCGACCGACAGACAGACAGCAGCAAAGCAATATGCCCTCCCTTCTTCGAATGGGGGCATAAATTATAAAGAATCATCTGATTGATAAGCTTCAAAGAAGAATATTTTTAAAGATTTACTCTATATATTTCTATATAAAACTTCGACCCCCCATTGTGGCCCCACCCTACCCCTGGGGATCATGATTTTCACAACTTTGAATCTACACTACCTTGGGATGCTTCCACACAAGTTTCAGCTTTCCTGGCTGATTAGTTTCTGAGAAGAAGATTTCTAAAGATTTACTCTATATATTCCTATGTTAAACTTTGACCCCCATTGTGGCCCCATCCTAACTCCGGGAGTCCTGATTTTCACAACTTTGAATCTACACTACTTAAGGATGCTTCCACAAAAGTTTCAGCTTTGCTGGCTGATTAGTTTCTGAGAAGAATATTTTTAAAGATTTACTCTATATACTCCTATGTAAAACTTCGACCCCTATGGTGGCCCCACCCTACCCCCGGGGGTCATGATTTTCACAACTTTGAATCTACACTACCTGAGGATGCTTCCACACAAGTTTCAGCTTTCCTAGCTGATTAGTTTCTGAGAAGAAGATTTTTGAAGATTTACTCAATATATTCCAATGTTAAACTTCGACCCCTCATTGTGGCCCCACCCTATGCCCCGGGGGTCCTGATTTTCACAACGTTGAATCTAAAATACCTGAGAATGCTTCCACACAAGTGTCAGCTTTCCTGGTTTTATGGCTCATGAGAAGAAGATTTTTGAAAATTTCTCACAATTTTTCATAAATTCCTAATTATCTCCTTTTGCAAAAGGGCGTGGTCCTTAATTTTCACAACTTTGAATCCCCTTAGGCTAAGGTTGCTTTGTGCCAAGTTTGGTTGAAATTGGTCCAGTGGTTCTTGAGAAGATGTTGAAAATGTGAAAAATTTACAGACAGACGGACAGACAGACGACAGACAAAATGTGATCAGAATAGCTCACTTGAGCTTTCAGCTCAGGTGAGCTAAAAAGGTACTTAAACAAGCCTGCGCTCAATGTTTCTTAGTCGAAAAACCGTCGGGAAAACACCCATTTTTTGCAACAAACCATCAATTTTACAAAGTAAGACTATCTTCATGACGTCATCTCTACATTATTACGTCGCTGTAGTGAAAACCTATTACACACTTATTTTCAATTTGATTTCAAATATCTTCTACCTTATTTTTAAAGCTTTATATAAAACTTTAATTTTGGGGGCAAAAAATGCATAATACCGCACATAGTCCTTTTCATGTTTTGAGAAAATGCAGGAAAAGGCCCATTTACGTGATGTCATTGCAGCATGTGGAATGATCAATGTTGAAAAACCTCTAGATTTTTGTAACTAGCATATTCAGTTATAAGTTTTATCCATATATCTTTATATGATGTTTTTCTCTAATCAATAAAACATGGGGCCAGAAATTGGACATTATAGCATATACCAGTAGTTCTCTTCAGTTTTTACCTAAATGTTGAGCCCCCTTTAAATTGGGGGTTGTGAACTTCACAATTTATATATATTAAAGGGACATGGTCACAATTTTGGTCAAATTTTATTTTTCTGTTTTTATTATTTACAATGCTTTATGAATGCATTTCTAATGATAAAATGAAGTTTGGGTGCCGGTCGATGAGTTTTAAGCAAGATACATGGCTCACAATTCTTCGTCATGTAAACAAGGCTCGTGTCCTGTTTTTGTTTACATAGGTTCAATATACCAGTAAACAATCTTTTTCAAAATGATTAGTCTATATTCTTATTCATTTTAAACATAAATAAACAGTTCCTAACGATAAACACATTCAATTCAGGTCTAAAACTGGAATTTTCACTTTAACGTTCAATATGTAAACAAAAGCTTTGTTTACATAGCGAGGAATTGTAAGCTCTGTAACTCGCTTATAACTTAATAAATGACACTCAAATTTTGGTTGCCTATTAAAAATGCATTACTAAAGCATTTTAAACATTAAAATCGAAAAATCGTGACCATGCCCCTTTAATGATAACACAAATCTTAGTCAAGATATCCCTAGTAGTTTCAAAAAGAAGCTGAAAATGTTAAAACAATAATGCTCAGCAGTAATGACAGAAGAAAACGGATAGCACTAGGTCACTTGAGTGACTCAGGTGACCTAAAAATCATTTCAAATTTTGTGTCACGATTTTGATCAAATTTTATTTTTCTGTGTTCATTATTTACAATGCTTTAGGAATGCATTTCTTATGATCAAATGAAATTTGGGTGCCAGTCGTTTAGTTTTAAGCAAGATACAGGGCTCGCAATTCTTCGTCATGTAAAAAAGGCTCGTGCCCTGTTTTTGTTTACATAGGTTCAAAATACCAGTAAAAATCTTTTTTTTAAACTGATTTTTCTATTTTCTTGTTCATTTAAGCATAAATAAACAGTTCCAAACGATTAACACATTCATTTCCTGTCTAAAACAAGACTTTTCACTTCAACAATCAAAACGTAAACATAAGTTTTGTTTACATAGCGAAGAATTGTAAGCTCTATAACTCACTTATGACTAGACAAATGACACTCAAATTTTGGTTGCCTTTTTAAAATGCCTAACTGAAGCTTTGTAAACATTAAAATCGAAAAAATAATTTTTGACCAAAATCGTGACCATGCCCCTTTAAGAAACGTCTAGAAAATCGAAATGCCACAAGGAAATTTTGATGGTCTAAATGTTGGACAGAGTTGGGTTATACTACATGTCCAAGCTATTTCTGGCACTATATACCATGTTTCAAGGGGAAAATCATTTAGAATATACTAATCATACTGATTAATGGTACCTTTTCATTGTAAAGATTCATTTTGAATTGGCGGAAAAATCTAAATTCTTTGTCGTTTCCATCTTCCAATAATTCCTTGAATATTTTTTCTGCTTCAAAACCAAATTCTATTACTTCATTTTCTTTATTCAAGAGCAATGACGTGGGTGTTTTAAGTGATTCCAACACATTCTTTGACCCAGTGTTCCATTTCCCAGAAGTAATATCTAAAGGGTCAGTATCTTTTTTCCAGAAGGCATATCCAGAATATGTTGTTCCAAAATCCAAGGCCACCACAACTGACCACCACTCTTCTACAGAATAAAAAATTTATGGTAAGCATAAAAACTTACTCTTTCACTTTCAAAAGTTAAAGCTAAACACTGCTCATAAAAATTTATATTGCAAATTCCTATTCAAATATTAGGAATTAATATCTAAGTAAAATCATCAGAAGCACATCTTGCATATTCCAAAATCTCACTTATGTAGTTTGGTCCAGTGGTTTTAGAGAAGAATTCAAAAATGTGAAAACTTTACAGACAGATGGACAGACAGACAAAAGGATAACAAACAGTAGGTGATCAGAAAAGCTACTTATATCTTTGTTTTAGGTGAGCTAAAACTACGGTAAGTTTAAATCTGAAAAGTTTCGCTGGTATCATGTAAATAGTCTGCTCACAATCAAACTTGTCTTCAAAATTTTTTAACAACATTCGTACCTGTTTATTTGCTGATGGTTTTCTTCTGGTTCCGTAAAGAACTATATATGATATTAGTCAAATTTGACCCCCATCATTCGCAATTTTTAAAATGATTCAGGAACATTAATTTGTTGTGTTATTTTATAAAAGAGTTGACATGAAATATGTTTTTCACCTATTCATTTGATTTATATGCACTCACTGGCATTATATGATGTCAGAAGTGGCGCTATTTTATAATTCAATCGAAATCAATCAAAATTTGACATTTTCTTATCTTTTTTCGAATGGGAAATATAGAGCGACTCTTTGAACAAGAACAAACTTTTTGTCACTTATAAGTACATGTATTGGAGAAGTACATTTTTGGTGAAAATATTTTGTTTGTTCAAGCAGTAAGCTCAATGTTTCCTTAAAGCAAATATGCTTTAAAACCAGCCGTTTTATGCTAAAAATGAGAAAATGGCGGGAAAAGGTAAACTTTATGATGTCATATTTTTAAATTGTGGGCACTAAAATCAAAAGGAAAATTATGAAAAAATTTCAAATTAGAATTTGTACAAATAAAACAAAGAATTACAGTAAAATGCCAATGTTCATTTCACGGGGCCATTTTAGGCCCAAACCATATATAGTCCTTTGATAATTTTATCGCAAGCAAACAACACAAGGTCTGCATCCACACAAGTCAGACCTCTAAGGTGAAATACTTTGAACTGTTTTAAAAGAAGTCTGCCGTTTATATAGTGTAGGAATTGTGGGGATAGGCGATGAAAGAGAAATATGGTGGAAATGCCTTTTACAGGTAGTGCTCAGCTTTAATTACAGTAATAAACAACGGTACAAGAGATTTTTAAAACTGAATTGCATACAAAGGAGTTGAGAGATACCTTTAGATGTATCTTCACCAGATCGTCCAAATATTTTTTTAGGTGGGATTGCAACTTGCGCTTGATATGTTGGCCTTGGTTTTGGCTGAAGTCTTTTCTTTGGTGCATAATGTTTTGGTTCAGGTTCATCTTTTTGACTCTGAACACCTTCCCAATCCATCATACTACTTTCATCTGTTTCAGTCAGGTCTAAATCTGAAACTAACAAAATTATTTTTGCAAACTTTAATAAATATCTTTCTCCAAATTTTGTTTAAGAAAAAAGATGTATTTAAACTTAAATGAATCTTAAAACCACATAATATCAAACATGCACTTATATTAAGGTCACCCTTGGCTACTGTAGTTACCCTATAGCACATTACCGATTAATTTGTTGTAATAACATGAGGGAGCTTACATATACAGGTAACTCTTGACAGCTCGAAGTTCATGGGACCAAGGAAAATCTTCGAGGTATCAAGAGTTCAATTTTTCAAGAGTTTGGAATTTTCCAGGTTGACCGACGGGTTTTAAAATATAGTCCTACCGGATGTTATGATTAAACCATTTATTTAGTGGTAACCCTACGCACGTGCTTAAGCAACTTTTTCTTTTAAGTCAAATATATACAGAACTGAATGTTTTAAAAACTAAATATTGAATGAATTCAAAATAATTATTTATTTTATGCATTATATTAAGACCAGATTGCTCAGTACTACTGGACTGCGAGACGATCGACATATCATAAATGAGATATTTGAGTATCACCCATTGTTTCTACTGTATGGTTCCCTCACCAGTCGAAGAACTAGTTCAGCTGTAATCATTATAATGACAATTTTGCTGATAAGCATAATTTTTACAGTTTTATAATTCTAAAATTTGACCATGACTCTATATTATCGTTTCGTCATTTCTCGTTTTCATTGCGTCTCCAAATTATCGAAAAAATGGTTGGTGTTAATTATAGATTAGGTATCAGTTAGGTCAACATCAAACGATTATCACCTTGCAGGACAAGGCTCGCCTGAATAAACAACCCCCGACTCTGGTCCCGTGTCTAACGCCTATAGCCATTTAAATGACCAATTAGGTGTTAATTAGGTTTAGCGCTTGGAGATACACAGCGACTTTGAGGTATCAAGAGTAAAAAACTATAGACTATGAATAACGGAACTGCAATTTGACTTCGAGGAATCAAGAGTTTCGAGAAATCAAAGAGTACGGGAAATCAAGAGTAAATTTGCATAATTATATAAAGAAAAAAGTTGGGACCCTAGACTCACTTCGAGCGATCAAGAACTTTGAGCGATCGAAGTTAGAGCCATCGAGAGTTACCTGTACCTCTCAAATATGCCATTATGACCATATCTAGAAAAATTTGCAAATAATCAACAAAAATATGAGGAAAGTCACTTGTACCATTGGTTTGTTAAAACTAATAATACAGGCAGATATCTATATCTCGATGTTTGGGGGACCACGGAAAAACTTTGAGATATCCAGATGTTCCAGATATCCGAAGGCAAAATTGTTGGACTCCATTGGAGTTTTCTTCCGACATATTACATGGGATTTCCTATATGCACTACAAGTTGAGAACCGGTGTGAACTGTAGTGATTGTGGACTTATCACACATGTGGGTTGATTATAGCCTGTGACATCACCACCGGAGGATTTCCAGCATGAGATGCTTTTACTGCCAGTTACAAGTCTGCAGCCACAGACTCAAAACGTGTGTAGGACAAGGCGACTGGCGAGTCCAGTGGTACCCTACCCACAGATTACTGTGTTGTTGTAATAGTAAACAACATTGAGATGGTGACCATCTTAAAGGGCCCCACTTAAATCATGGACAATAGAATGAAAAGCATTTCAGAGAATATATCTTCGGTCTTGACCTATAACTTAGAAATTTTCCAGCTGGCATAAAACTTTTAATTTATTCTCATTACTCCTTACATACAGGCATTTTTGTTCAACCTGAGCACGATTAAGCAAATGGGAAATAATCTATGGTCTAAAACTGATTATAAAGAGATCTGCTATGACCTTCACATTGACTTGGTTCATAAAAGTTCTGTTAATGTGAAGAAGGAGCCAAATAGGGCCAAGTGGAGAGTATACATATGTTCTAAAAAAAAAAAGAATTTTGCATGATACAATACAAACTTGACACTTGCCCTACAAACATCATTCAAGATCACTGTAAACCATTTGATCATAGCCAAACTGTGAGTGAAGTATGAGCAAGATTGGACCAAAGGGAGAAAAGATATTTTTTACTATAATCCCGCAATAACCTTCACATTTGACTTTGGTTCAAGGTTACTGAACACCCTTTACTAAGAAGCTAATAAGGTTAAGTGGAGAGTGTATATACTCTAAAAAATATTACCTTGACCATAAGATATGCTCCAGACAAGTATTTTTTATATGATTTTGCTATGACCTTCAGCTTCAACCAAGAAACATGGTTCAAGGTCACTGCATATCCTTTACCCAAAGGCACTCTTAGGGTGAAGTATAAGCCAGATTGGGCCAAGAGGAAAGAAGATATGCTCTGGACAAGTGATCTTGGACGGACTGACAGACTGATGGATGGATGGACAGAAGGAAAGATGGATGGATGAACAGAAGGATGGACAGACTTATCACTTGGGGCGCCTGCAGAGTGAGACCCTAATAAATACTACATTGGCGCCAAACTTGAGGCCCTGGGCTTGCTGGATATTGGGAGGGAAAAAAATTTCTGTACAGTAAGCTGTAGACTTTTTTTAATAAAAAGTTGCGCTGAGGCCAACATGTGGTAAAATTACTTGCCAAGAATTGTAAATTTTTCCATCTCTGCAAATATATTCCTGCGCGGGCATGTTAAGGCTTCCCGATGGATTTTACAGCGATATGTAGAAAGTAACTTGTCTGTACTTCATACGATATGACGTCATAATTACCTTTGACGTCACGATCTGCATTCCTGTCGATAGTTCTCAGGGAATGTACATGTATCTTAACGTTAAAAGTGAATTATATCAAACCAGTATAATACCGCATGTTTCCTTTACATAGATGCTGCAATTAATTCTAGACATACAGAATTAATTCATAATAAAAACCAGTATCAAATAATTTGCAGTTTTAAAGCTTCGTTTTAAGTAAATGACTATTTATAAACTAGTGGTTTTGAGACTATCCCTGCTACTTGTAAACAACTGAATGAAGAAATTTTAATGCATGTAAAAACCAGCTTGGCGCAGGTGAAAGATCAACACAATTTTAGAATATTTTACGTAAAATTGGTAGAGAATATAAGTACCAATGTGAATCGTGCTTGGGAAACCTACGGATTTACCCCAATCTTTTGTTAATCCTATTTAATTAGTAACAATATGCTTTATTTTGATGATGTTGTGGAATGTTTCAACAATATCTTCCATAAACGAAATATCTATTTCTTTCCCAAGCAAGAACTTCAAAGTATATGACTTAACAAAGGATTATTATTAAAAATATGTATGATTTAATGTCATTAATCACCTGCGCCGATGCGATTTAAATAGATCATTTGCAATATAAGTATTCGCCCGTCACGTGATTACAAAGTACATATGACGTCACGAAAATGCATCAAATATAATGTTTAACATCGATGTCAATAAATGTAACATAGATTTTAAGAAATACACCAGGGGATCTATTCACAAAAAATCGTACGTCTATGATTACACCTTAAACTTACGTCAAACGTACGTTTACGTTTATGGTGCTATTCACAAAAGCAGTCGTAAGATAATAACGCTGTCGTACGTCTGTTACAGTCGTAAGTGCGTCTAAGTTCCTAGTTACCGACAATGTTCATGCGCAGTGGGCATTGTGGAAAAATGACGTCACGCTATCATTTACATTCGCGGAACTTTTATAGCGCCTTTGAGCACAGATGTATATAACGAAGTCACTTCTTTTCTTCCCATACGCCTATTTTAATGTATGTATGTTTACAATTATCGACAGAAAGAAAATCCACATGTGCCTGACGTTAAAAATAATTCTTATGTACATGTATTATGATAAAATATTTCCCAGTTTTATAATAGTGTTATTATATTCCTGGGAATAATTTTGTTGTGAAAAGAAAATGTTTGAACGTCAGACGCATGTGAGAAAATCCAAGTTCTGTATGAAATTTATGTCATGTTTTTAACTTACAAAATACAAAAAATCTACTGCAGAATTTGTTTGTAATAAAACGTGGCATTTTTAAAATACTGTCAAAAACACTTTGAGTTTATCGCTACATGTACATTCTACATATGCCGGTTTATTTTGTCTGCTCGGCGATTATAAAATTACTAAGAGTTATTACCCAGGTCGGCGTGTCCATTGATAATTTTCCTTTCGATATTGTGAATTTTTTTAAAGGTCTTCTGAAGAATAAATGTAATATTTCTTTCATATTTTTTCTGTACAAAAGTGAATAAGAAGTTATTTAGTTCATGACTTTCATTAGATTTTTATTAAAAATATGACCTAACATGGTGAATTTTTGTGCATAATTTAATAACTCTTGAGATCATGCTTCATTGTATTAATATTTGGCGGTTGAATATTTGGATCTTGTCGTGAGCTGAAGCTCACAATAGGAAAACCAACGTGCAAAGGTATAAATATTTCGGTCTTTTTAATAAGTTTAAAAGTTGTTTCAAAAAAAAAAAGATTTGAGCTGGGTCTACCAAAAATAATTAAATTTTTTAGGGGGACCAGACGGACCCCCCCCCCCCCCCCCGACCCATGCATGATATGTAGTACGCTGGTTACATTAAATACTGATATCTTATTAGTGTGTATGCATATGACTACTGTTTAACTGATTTAATGCATTTGTAGGAATAAAAGAAAACGCCTATAGTATCAAATAATTTTCGTAGTTTTAACTAATACTGAGTCGATATACCCGGTATAACGACAAAAAGTGACCCTGTAGAATACTGACCCGGGGGTCAAATTTCTACGGAGAAAACTGACCCAGGGTCAGTATTCTATGCCAAGTAGGGTCCTTTTTCTACAGTAGAAAACCATTCCAAACCTGTAGATCTACGACCCCCACACGTTGAAAACTGGCCCAATCAAATTTTGACCTCGCTTAAAAACAACATCAAAAAGTTTCTACTTAAGAAAAAAATAATTGCAGAGACCAGTTAGTGTATTCCAACAAACACGAAAGGTCGCAAACTGGTTTGCTTTGTTCAAATTCTTATATCAAATTTCCCCCCATAGAAGAAAACTTGTTTCCTTAATATACAAACAACACGTGCAAGAAACTTAATTCTAATCAAAAGGTAATGATTAACGCTTAAATAAGTTATTGGAGGATGCGATTTTGCAGTGATTCACAAATGACATTATATTATGCTACTGTAAACGTATTATATTTGGCGTGTACGATATTTGGCGGAAATTAGTTTATGAACATGTCGGTGTAGATTTGAATTCGCGTATTCCTGAATGTGACTATTCTTTTACATATATGTATGACATTTAGCGATGTACTTGATTTAGCGGAAGCCGCATTCCGCCAAAAACGCTAAATACACAGCCAAGTGTAATACTTTTACAGTATTTACATGTAATATTTCACATAATAAAATATTGTTTAAATTATTAAACATTATACATGTATGTATTAGACCGAATGCTTTTTACCTGACAGATCATATATTTTGCCTCAAATAAACTGTAAAGGTCTTCCCTTCCAGACTTTCTGTATGCAACATGTTGACGATGACTTAATTTTTTACTTATCGGCAAACATATCTCAATAGATGATATACTTTATTAACACTCAGTTAAGAGTTCACTTTTTCAAGAATATTAATAAAATAACCACTGTTTTTTTCTAGATATTCTAGATTGAGTATAAATGCCTGGAACACTTACATGTTTGTGCTAAATCAAAGGAGAGTTTAATGTTAAGTCAGAATATGCCGATATTAATTGCTAGATTCAGATGTCGTTTATACATGTAAGTACCGCGGTTGTATTCAATAGGAGTCAAAGTCAGTGCTACATGTAAAGCCCTTTTAGTGTCGTTGTTACTTTGCGATTTGCTATCACTGTTATATACCGAAGTTTGCAAGTACATTTTGATATTGATTACGATAGTGATCGATTTCAAACTCACACAGAATCATCCAATATGTGTAAGGTTTTTAGTGGTGATTTTGGATTATATACTTGAATGATTATAATTGAGCTTCAAATAAGATTAAGAAATTTAAATTTCAACCACCATTAACATATTTTGCAATACGGGATACAAAAGGATCTCCGGCACTGTTTTTTCATGGCAAACCACAGCGCGTTATCAAATAGGAGTTTCTTCTCTTAATTCTGCTTATGACAAAAAGAAGGTAGAACTGTCATAACTCAACTATAAACATATCAATTATAGACTTACGTCAACCCAATAGTAGACGTAAACTTACGACTGTTTTTTGTCGTAACGTCACACGTACGACATTTTGTGAATAGCCAAAATCCTACGAAAAAATCGTACGTCAAACTTACGTCTAAGATTAAACGTACGATTTTTTGTGAATAGATCCCCAGGTCAAAGTATTTTTGTGATGATTCAAATAATATCGTTTTCCAGCCGTATTTTAGCATCGGGACGCCTTAACTTTGCTGCATGATAAGACAGACATTTCAGTATTAATTTGTGCAAGATTTCATCGGATATAGTTGCAAATGTATTTCCACTGTTTTTGTGTATTAACCAGGTGCTATCAAGTGCGCCATTTTGAAAAAAAACGATATGTTAGGAAACGCATTTCTGTCTTAAGGTTAAGCGAAAGTGATAGCGAAGACACCCTTATGCCCACAGGGTAACCTTTTCCTCCTGTGCATGTCAGCGCGTGTCTTGCAGGCATAGTTGATCAGAGTACCCCAATCCTACTAATGGGCTTAGCGATGAGAAGACTGTGCACTTTGACATGCCTAATCCTTCCTTTATGTCCTCCCACTCGGTAGTAAGTGATATTCTAAGGGTGGGATCAAGCTCCCAAGCAGTCATACGAGGGGGGTTAGCAGTGCTCATGGTAGCCATTATATTAGACCAGCATGTTCCAGGGCAGTCAGTCATTATACTCTGGTGTTAGTCAGGCATCAGTAGTAAGTAGCTAGCCAGTGGATGATCATGATCATGGTTCTTATGTGGCTCCTACCCCTGGAAGACTCCCAACAATTAAAAGTGTTAGTACTACATCTAAGTCCAAGAGTCACATTGTTGAAACCCCACAGCCCCTACCCACGGCCAGTGGTGTACTGACACCCAATACCTTTGTCTTCAATTCCCCATGCACCCAAGGTAAGTTGCCCCACCTCTCCACACCCACAGGGCCTACACCCCAGCCCTCAGGAAGTCAACATGCCAGTCCATGGGGGACTTCTTTAGGGACTAAGCATTCAGACCGGGGGGACAATTGAACACAAGTTTCAGCTTTTCTGGCTAATTGGTTTTTAAGAGGAAGATTTCTCTTTATAATCTTAAGTAAAACTTTATTCCCTCTCCATTGTGACCCCACTCTACTCCTGGAGACTTGGCCCAGTTGCTTTGCAGAAAAAGATGAAAATGTAAAAAGTTTACAATGACAATGACAGACAAATTTTTATCAGGAAAGCTCACTTGAGTCTCTTGATCAGGAGAGCTATAAATGCTAAAATTATAAATTGTGTTAAAGAAATTTTAACTCACTTCTCATTTCCTTCCTCTCCACCTCATATTGGCATTGATAGAGCACTTCACCTGGAGTGCGCTTGTGTTTATCACCCATTACTGGAAATGAAATGAAGCATAAACATTAATTGTTGCTATACTTTGAATGTTCACTTTTCACTCCAATTTATTACTTATATATAACTTTGTAATATATACTTACACTGATCTGCAAAGTTCCTGTCTTTGGGATACTCTAAGAGCCATGTTAAACCTCTGTCATTCAAAACTTTCTCTATACCAAGAACATAGGCATCATTCAACAAAACATATGTAAGAAATTGAAGCGCTCTGTCTTTGCGACTTTTGCCTGACTCAGAACTAATGAAGTTCACAGAATGTTTATCAATGCCACACAATTCAAAAGTTTCCTCCATGTGGCTTGACTCAATTTCATCAACTGCTTCTGCAATTTTGGAAAGCAATCCCAAACGGACTTTTTCTAAAATTTAGGTAAAATACATTGGGCATAAATGAATGATTTATCATAAAATTGAAAACAGGGTCAAACACTTAAAGAGGCATGGTCACGATTTTGATCAAATTCTATTTTTCTGTTTTTGGGAGTTGATTTTAATCATCTCTCCTATGCAGTTACTCAGACAAACCGA
The DNA here is from genome assembly GCF_025612915.1 of Magallana angulata. Classification (NCBI taxonomy): domain Eukaryota; kingdom Metazoa; phylum Mollusca; class Bivalvia; order Ostreida; family Ostreidae; genus Magallana; species Magallana angulata. The sequence goes on from NC_069117.1 coordinate 44,348,138, forward strand.
AAGTGAAACAGTGTTTGGACCTCAGCACAAATCATTGCTGCTGACAAGACTTAGTTCTTGAAAATAATTGATGAATTCGATGTAATGTATGCTAAAGCATTGTTTTTAAGGAAACTTATTTATAAATACCTTCAAAATAGTCAGATTTTAAATGGCACGAACAATTTAGATATTTTTTGAAGTCGAATGTATTCCTACGCCAGAGTTCAATATAGTCTCGTTCAACTCGACGCTCGGCTGTCTCCGTAAATCCTTGTCGGAGATTTACGGTGTCAGCCGAGCGTTTGGTTGAACGAGACTAGAGTTCAAAATTGCTTGGACCCATACAAATTTCGAGAAATATTTCTATACTGATACATAGTTTGATTGAATTAATTTTATCTTTATATATTATTCAACATGATTCATATGGGGGTCCAAAAATTCATATTATAAAAATGTGCGTAATTCAAATTAGGAACTACATGTATTTGTCATGCAAAATAACATATCATTGATTTTAAAATAAATAAACAACTACAAAATCAACTCCCGTCAGTTCTGCAGTACTTTGATTATCATTTACAATGCTTGAGGAATATTTCTTATGAAATTTTAGTGTCAGTTGTAGGCAAGATACAGGGCTCACAATTCTTTGTCATGTAAACAAGGCTCGTGCCCTGTTTTTGTTTACATATGGTTAAATATACCAGTAAAAATCTTTTTCAAGCTGATTTGTATATCTACTACTTCGTCTAAAGCGTGAATAAACAGCTCCTAACGTTTAACACATTCATTTTAGGTCTTACACTGGAATTTTTACTACAACATTCAAAATGTAAACAAAAGCTTTGTTTACATAGCAAAGAATTTCAAGTCTGTAACTTGTTTATAACTCAGCCAATGACACTCAAATTTTGGTTGCCTACTAGAAATGCCTTTTTAAAGCATTATAAACATTAAAATCGGAAGAATAATTTTTTACCAAAATTGTGACCATGCCCCTTTAACAAATCTTTTAAAAATTAATATACAGCTTTTAATTTATATTTGTCATTTCTGACCTGCTTCTTGATGCATTTTTTCAGATGGCTTGATTTTAACAGCAATGTCATCTTTTCCCAACTCATCTAAAGATCTGATGAATGCATCAAAGGCATTCTCGACTTCTCTTTGTTTAGACAGCAACAAACTAAGGAGGGTTTCTACTTTCTCTTTCCTTGTTTTCATACTTGAAATTTTTTTGGTATCATCTTCATTGAAAACATGCTTTTCAAACAATTTTTTTGCCATGGTTGATGGTTCCAACTCTTCAACAAGCAAGTTCCAGTTTCCTCGTATTTTTATTTCGTCATCAGTTGGTAATTTATCTGTGTTTATCAAATTAAGCACATATAAACAAATACAAAATATATATATATATTTTAATGATCCAAAAAATAAATAATTATTAAATAAAATCATTTTTGCCAAGTAGAAACTAAATTATTATGGATGTTCCAAATCCCAATTTGATCAATAGAGCCCAGCTCTTTATCATCAGGACCCCCTACATAAAGATGGAATATTTCTTAATATTCACAATTGCATCTATATTTTCTTAAATGAACCTACAGAATAGCGGAAGTGTATGAAATTTTTCACGACGTCACAATGATCATAGCATGCGCTTATCACTTGTCTTATTGTAAATTAAACATAAACATAAATCTCGGTAATTGTAACAATTCTGAACAATTTGCCTTTTTCAAATGTACATGTAAATATAAGTAATAAACAGCAATGTTGAAATGTTCACCAGGAACTTGGTTGGTACTTGATCAAATCCTCTGACAAGCCATTCCGGCTTCACAGGATTTGATCACATGACAAACCAAGTTCATATCCTGCTGAACTGTTTAACTTGCTGTTTATTTCTTAAATGTTTGTAGACACGTTCTTGTGTAGCTCAAGGTAATGCAACAATATCATTCTAAAACTAAGCCTGATAAAAAGCTACTTACTTCCAGTTTCCTCCTCTGGTACACTGACAGTGACCTTAATATTTCCTTTAATCATATCTTCTTTTATATTAGAAAAACGCAAAAATGTTTCAATCAATGTCTTCATTTTTTTCCCATTTTCATCAAATAGCATCTGACAGGCATCATCAGTCAGTGCAATTAATCTTAGTACCACTGACCCCAAAGAGATACTTCTCACCATCACCTGGGAAGACAAAACTTCTGCATGGAAGTCAGGGTTAATGATTAGTTGATCAATTTTTTGTTGTAACTCCTCTACATCTCCATCTTGTACAGGGATTGACATAAGTATATCTGATCCCGGGGCTGCTTGAATTTCTTTGAAAATAAAAAAGGCATAATGGTACTTCATATTACTATGATCTTGTATTTTGTTAATCAGAACATTATTCCTTTAGTAATAATTGTTAAGTATAAAAAAAGATATGAACAATAGCTCTTTATCTTTTCTTTCTACAAGACCTTTTAAAAACTACTTTTTAAAAACACCCGAGATTAAAGACAACTGGCTAAATGGGCCTCATCGCTCACCAGAGCAACATCGGCCTTATATGGGCATTCAAAGGATATTGTGCCATATGGCCCCTCGGTAGATTAACCAAAAATGAATATCCAAATTTTACACTCATTTCTGCATATACATAATTTTTTACCTTAGTTTATGGAATATTATTCTTACCGAAAATAAGATTATATGCAATATAAATAACTAAATTTTCAGTTGGTGTTCACAGTTAACTTCCTTAGGTCTCTTTATTTTGGCCCCCCTCCAATCATTTAAAAAAACGATTAAAATACACGAGGGCATCAAGTTACATTTTCTCCCTCCACTACTTACTAGTTATTGTATTTATTTTTAAAAATCCTATATGTGAAAGAAGAAGAAAAGTGAACCACAATGCACCAGAATGAATTTGATCAATTCCTCAAATTAAAAACATTGAAAAATTTCATTGGCCTTCTCCATTATAAACGTTTGTCGTTTACCAGGCATGAATTCATTTGTATGACATTTCATATTTTTACTCACTTGTCTGATGAATAAACTTAACTGAAAAATGTTGTTACATATGTTAAAGAGCTATAATTCAAATCAATGCTTTGGCAAGCATGTCGCTCTATAGTACCAAGGCCCACCCATTATTTTCATCAACAAATGTCTACAAAGATGTCATGATTTTCTGTTGCAATAATTAACAAGAATTAATAATTAATAAGAACAACACTTATGCTTTTATCCTCATTATAATAATGTGTCAGGACTATGGAAACTGTTTAAAGGACGTCGTTTTTATTTTTGCTCTAAAAACTATCAAAAATTTGTGTAGATTTTATGCAATTCATCGTTTAAGAAGGGACATCAGAAAGTAGTTACAGCATATCATCCTTTTAGCAAGACATTTCTACTGATCAACCAATATTTCAGCGTCAATCATAGAATTATAAACAAGATATATAGCTTGGTTTGAGTCATGTTTTTGTTCACGAGTTTATTACATTCAACTTAAGACTTTTAAACTTGGTATTTCCTATTTAGCATAGCTGCATGAATTTAGAATATAAACGAACTCAGCAGGCCTCTCACACCCATTTTTGGTACTGGGGCCAGGGCCATTGGATTGGGAACAAGAGGCCCATGGGGCCACATCGCTCACCTGAGCAACAATAGGCGTTCAAAAGATATTGTACCATATGGTCCCTCGGTAGAATAACAAAAAATAAATATTGTAAAGTATTCGAATTTTACACTTATTTTTGAATACACGTAATCTTTGACATTTTACCTTCATGAAATACTATTTTTTTACCGGAATAAGAAAATCGTACGTAAGATATAAAACTAAACATTTGGTAGGGGTACACTGTTAAGTTGTTGACTTCCAATTACCTATATTTTCGTTCTGCCCCCCCCCCCCCCAACTTTGTAAAGCGATCAAAATATATGAGAGCATATAGATACATTTTTTTCATCAACTACTTACTAGTTATTGTATTTTTTTAAAATATATAATAGTTATTATTTTTTATTTTAAAAATCCTACATGTACAGATGTGAAGAAGAAAAGTGTACCTCAATGTGCTCAATTCCTCAAATTAAAAACATTTGTCTTCTCCATTATAATTAAATGACTGTTATTTACTTCGCATACAAACCAGGATAATTTTCCGCTGTGATATTTTCTTAGGAATAGTGATAATTACTTTATCCCCGCAACAGAAATGTGTCAGAACTATTGGAAACTGTTTTAAAGATGTCGTTTTTATTTACTCGTGTCTTAAAAACTATCAAAATTGATGTAGATTTCACATTATTTATTGTATAAATAGGGGGCCCAGAGAGAAGGTATATACAGAATATCACTCTTTTATGTTGTTTGTACAAGTATTTAACATACTCTAATTCATATATAATTTCTAATGTTCAACCAAAATTTCAGCGTCAATCGTAGAATTATAAGCAAGATACCGAGCTCACAGTTCGTCTAGGTTTGAGTCATATTTTGTTCACATGAGTTTATTACATTCAGCTTAAGATTTTGAACTTGGTATTTCCTATTCAGCATTTAAAATGGGAAAAAAGAATGGCCTAAGATTTTCAATTCTTTTATTCACTCAAGACCAGTTCACTGGTATTTATTTGGGGTTCAAAATCAGTTTATACAAATGTACACAAACACAGTCAAGGATCACATGTACAGTAGGAGTAAAAATGACGAAAAAAGGTTTTACAATACAATAAGTTGTTTAAGTTGGTTTCTGGAAGAACCGACTTTGAAAATTTTATTAATAAATATTGACAGAATTTTTACTTTTTTAATCTTTAGTTTTTAAGATCTGTGTACAAACATAGAATTGTGAGCAAATCTCTGTATCTTGCTTATAATTCGAAGCTTAACACTCAAATATGGTTAGTAAATAGAAATTGTAAACAATTAAACACAAGAAACATGCACTATAACAAATAAAGAACACAATTTATTTTTTCGAAATGAATCATATATATATTTATGTATATACCTACAGATTTCGGTCAGCGATATCAATCTCTATTTAAACTGAATAAACTCGAGAAAATGCCGAGCATCTCAACAAAACCTATTGCATTAATCTACCATTACGCAAGAGATAATGCCGAATTAAAGATAGAATGAATTGTATTTCTGTACTTTTTTGATACATCAGATTTTGCTTAATTTGCGCAGGTAAACAGTTAACTGTTTGATTTACCGAAATCTCTGTTTGATTTGATACGTAAAAATCACGAAATACAGACGAAAGTTCCCAGGTTACAAAGCATAAATAATGAAAACGAAACGAAAATCAGAACAAGCTAACACCAACGTCATGTGTGAAAACTGTCAACGCAATGAAATATTTAGCCTTACTTTACTTCACAAAATCGGCACCAATATATTTTGCATGTTTCAAAAATTTCCCTTCATACGCGAACTGTTGCACAACAAGCAAATTCATCATAGTCAGATCGACCCTTTTTCGTATAATGTCATGGCTGCTTTAAACAAAGAACCTCGTTTTAGAAGTATGGAATACGAGTCTTGGTAAAATGGGTATGCAAACCCGGGCCGTGGTAAAATAAAAGCTGGGGCAGATCGGCAATCGGCAATTCCAAATACGCATTATTTTGCAGCAATATTTACTGCGAATACAAATATACTGGTCCATCAAATATCCTGAAATTCTAATGAGATTGGCAGATTAATAACTGCCAATCTTTTGTTTTGCCCAGGCCAAGTCTTGCCTACCCATTTTACCTGATGCCGAACCCTAAGCTATTAAACTGATTGAAACACGCCTTTCCTTTATTATTATTTTCGTAATAACTCAGATTTGAAACAGAATTAGCGCTTAATTTTTGCAATTTATATTTTCCTTTCCATAAGGATAATTTATGCTAAACTTGAAATTACTCAAGTTTGAAACAGAATTAGCCCTTAATTTTTGCAATTTATATTTTCCTTCCTCTAAAGATGATTTATGCTAAATTACGTTGAATTTGACTCAGTAGTTCTTGAGAGGAAGATTTTTAAAAATGCACCCCCCTTTTTCTACAGTTTCGAGGTTTTCTCCGCTTTGAAGAAAGATTGGTCTTTCATTTCTGCAATTTATATAATGATGCTTTGTGCCAATTTGGTTGAAATTGGCCAAGCGGTTTTAGGGAAGAAGAAGAAGAAGTTCAAAATGTAAAAAGTTTACAGACGGACGGACAGACAGACAGACGACGGACAAAATGTGATCAGAATAGCTCACTTGAGCTTTCAGCTCAGGTGAGCTAAAATGATTCTTCAACAATTTTCATTAAAAGATCTTGCTGAAAATATTTGTTCAAAAACTCATGAATAAAAGAATATGGCAGATTAAAAAAGATGTCTAAAGCCATCTACACGTAAATTGCAGTGTCCAAAGGCATCATTATAAAGGAAGGGGTTAATTAATACAAGCTGTATTTCTAAGAATATTCTCATGCTTAAAGATTTCTTTACTTCAATGAATTAATTTTTGTACATGATGAGAAATAATCAGAACATCTAAATAGCTTTTCCCCTAAAAAAGTAATAACAAAAGTTCATAAACCATTATTTCTTCTGTCATTAAGGTACATGTATTCAATTTAAAAAAAATAGCCTAACAGATTGCTGTTTTATTAATCAACAATTAATTACCTTCTACATTTTCAGGTGCTTGTCCAATATGCCTGATCTGTATATCACTTTGGTTAGCTTAAATAAAAACAAGATATTCAGCAAACCTGACGCCATCCTTTTTCTGCAGAAAAATCTTTAGGCCTTATCACAATAACCTTATCAATATCTATAATATTTAGATCAGATAGCACTTTCAATGTTATAGAGATTTTAATTAGTTTATGACACACCTGAGACTTTGTGAGTATTGAACAGTATAGTTTTGTTTCATTATGTTTTATGTAAAAAGAAAAAAAGAACTCTAGTTTAGCTGAAATGTCTTGAGTCGAAATTGCAATATTCTGGAACTCCTTGAGCAAAGTGTCATTGAACAGCTTGATCATGTCTTGAAATATTAGGGTTTTTTTTTTACCCAAATGTTTTTGGGCCAAAGTGTCTAACATTTATTTCAAATTCATTCTTAATTAAATCTGTTTCATATCAGTCTTTCAAAAGAAAGAAAACAATTTTCCATTTTTGTTAACTGTATAAGCAAGTTAATTAGTTAATCTAGTATTTAGAATGAAATTTGTCTGGCAGTTCTTGAATAAACAAAAAATATCAAAATTTTGGGGGTTGATGACATTAACAAATGCTAGAAAAAAATCTTAAAAGCTCACTAGAGTTATGTGAGCATTAGAGAAAACTCATAATTTATCTAAAACACAAATCTGCATTCTTTTCTTTACAGTTATCATTTAAAGAAAATCTAAAGACAATTGTAAAAGAAAACATATAGATCTCACTTGGTCTTTGTTGTGTTACGGGTTGCTGTCCAGATTGCCTTCTCCTTATTTCATTCGTAATATATTGGTTTTTTCTCAATGCATACGAAAAACTTTCCATTGTTAATTCAGACCCATCTCTTAACAGTATGCCACAAATAGCTTCAGCCTTTTTACGCCTGCCTCTCGTGTTTTCCACTTCATCATGATCATCAATTGAAAATGCCTCTTCTTCTAAAAGAACATGAGAAATGCGTGCTGGATCTAACTCATCAAGAAGACAGTCGTTCATATCCATCATCATTTTAACGTTGAACTGAAGGTCTACTCCCTCTCTTCCTAAAATTCAACAAGAGGCTCGATTGCATTAACAGTCACCTGAGTATGATACAATCCTTGTAATGGGTGTGTTTATTATAATTAATGTTAATGTAAAAAAAAAAAGGATTGTGGAAAATTTGCTGCTCACAATGAAATGAAATGGTTAAAAGCATTAATGTGGAGAAAGTTAGGAAAGCAAATAACATAATAACAAGCTTGAAATTACTCAAAATAAATTTCTCATGTATTAACAAGTTATTGTTGAAAAGAGTGTAACTTTGTACAAATTTTTTCCCTATATATAACTAATAAAACTCTGCATTTAAACAGCGCCCTCACCCAAAGGTAATGAAAATCACACCCTTACCATCTTTTCCTCTTTTTTCAAGTCGTCCAACCAACTTCTTCAGAAAAACAAAGTCTGTATTTTTAAAACATTCCAGAATACAATCACACCAAGGCTTCCCATTCCGTAGGGCTGTTTTGATTATATAGCTCTCCTTTGGTACCAGTTCACCAGTACTGGTTACCTTGCATCCATTAATTTCCAGGTAATCCAACAACTTTTTTTTACTTACACAATCTTTAAAGTACTTCAAATTTTTCCTGAAGTTGAATCTAACACACTTTACTGCACTCATTTCTACAAAAGAAAATAAAAAATTTAAAGGGGCATGTTTCCAATTTTGTTGTAATTTTACTTTTCCAAGTTTAATATTTACATAACTTAATTAAGGTATTTTCAGAGTTTCTTAGTTTGTATGAGGAAGAGTTAAAGCAGCATTTCTTTGTGTATCGATATACCGTATAACCGGTATTTTTACATGCTGCACATTTTTACTAATTTTTATGAGTTTTATAAATCCGTAAAAATTAAACGCATAAATTTTCACAAAAGTAAAATAACACCACGCATAAATTTTCTACATCGTATTTGAGCGTTTTTGGTCACGTGGTGAAAACAGTTCAGATCTTGATTTTTTTAAAATCATAATAATTAAAGACTTGTAAACAGAAAATCAATTTTCTGATTTGTATGCCTGTTAAATGTAACAAAGTCATGGTGAAATTTTCCCCCTTTTACCACAGAAGATTTTAATTTTTATGGACATGTCCAATTCATAAAAAATTTACGCATAAAAATTCAAATCTTCCAATTGTAAGACAAATTCGTAAAAAATCAAAGCAGTAAAAATTCTGTTATACGATATTAATTTGATTACAAGACTAGGTTTCAGAACAAACAAGTGAAAAGCTGTCAATGTGACAGTAAACTGGGTTTTCATTTATGTGAACTGTATCCATAATCCATGTCAACCCTTATCCTGTGAAATGGAGTACCCTATTTGCAATATTTTGCCAAAAAATAACTAAGTTAAAAAGCTGTTTTTCATAAATTATCGGAAATCAAAATCCTAGCAATATGCACACCTCTAATATAAGTACAATTGATTTGCAAAAGAACAACTTCTAGCTTATCTTGAAAACTGTAGGAGGAGTTATCCGTACAGTGAGGGTACCCTGTATGCAATATTTTGCCAAAAAATGACTTAGTTCAAAAGGTGGCATTTTTTCAGAAATTATCGGAAATCAACATCCAAGCAATATGCACACCTAAAATATTATGTAAAATTGATCTGCAAAAGAACAACTTCCTATCTTGAAAACTATAGGAGGAGTTATCTGTACAATGAGGGTACCCTTTTGGCAGCCGCCCACCCACCCTCCCGCTTGCTTGCCATTTTCACCATTTTAATAACCGGATTTTTCCGTTGGAAAACCCGGTTAAAAATGAATTCATCTTTGATATCATATGCATTCATTGGTGGATCCAGAGGGGGGGGGGGGGTTCCGGGGTCGGACCCCCCCCCCCCTTTCTCTGGGACATAGGAATTTTTTTTGAAAACTTCTAATGCCTATTTAAAGGCAATTTTTCCCATTTATAATATAAATACTGTAATTATCTCAAATAAATGCTATCCAACGAATTTCTCACAACGTACAGTACACGTAATTTACATGTATTTCTGATATGAAAAAACCCTGACTATTTTTTTTATCGAAAAAAAGTACTCCACTTCAGCATCCGGTGTTCAATTCCACGAGTAAACATACAGTTTTGAACTGATAAGCCATTGGGTAAAACAACACTCAAGTACAAGTACACACATTTGTTTTACTTTTAAAAGCTGCTTTCAAATGTATTGTACACACATTTGTTTTACTTTTAAAAGCTGCTTTCAAATGTATTGTTTAGTTAACATAAGTAATTATAATAAAAAAGTTTTACTTCGTTTCATATGGAAAAAAAAGAAAAATCTATTTTCTGGAATGCTAGCTACCTTCATACCCACATGAAACATAAAAGAAAGTCTTTTTTGTTTTGTTTCCAAGAATAAGAAATTATGTTACAAAAATAAAGGGTTTATATGTAAACCATTATGAAAATGCACAACTTTTCAAAACTTTCCTGAATATGATCGCATATAAACTAGTGCCGGTTTATGTGGCGCACCCATTACAGAGGTCACATCAATTAAGTTCCCTGGGACGACTATATTGCTTGTACAATTGTATTACCCGGTACATATGTTCCATCTATTCTGCAGATAAACTTTTCCAATTTTGTGTTAAATCCTATCATTTAGACCTTTCTTTAAGAAGGCAATCGATAGAAATCAAAATCGATAAATAGTTCAGAATTTACACATCAAAGACATGAAAAAATTATCAAACAAGTGAAAAGCTGTCAATGTGACAGCAAACCGAGTTTTCTTTTATTTGAACTGTATCCATAATCCATGTCAACCCTGAATTGATAAACACTACCAAACGTATCCAGTGAAATGGAGTACCCTATATGCAATATTTTGTCAAAAAATGATTTAGTTCAAAAGCTGGTATTTTTTTCATAAATTATCAGAAATAAAAATCCTTGCAATATGCAAACCTCTAAATATATGTACAATTGATTTGCATAAGAACAATTTCTTATCTTGAAAACTGTAGGAGGAGTTATCCGTACAATGAGGATACCGTGTATGCAGTATTTTGTCCAAAAATGACCAAGTTCAAAAGCTGGTATTTTTTTTCAGAAATTATAAGAAATCAAAATCCTTGCAATATGCACACCTCTGATATATGTACAATTAATCTGGAAAGGAACAACTTCTAGCTTGAAAACTGTAGGAGGAGTTTTCTGTACAATGAGGGTATCATATATGCAATATTTTGTCAATAAATGACTAAGTTCAAAAGCTATAATTTTTTTCATAAATTATCAGAAATCAACATCCAAGCAATATGCACACCTAAAATATTATGTACAATTGATCCGCAAAAGAACAACTTCCTATCTTGAAAACTGTAGGAGGAGTTATTTGTACAATGAGGGTACCCTTTTGGCAGCCGCCCGCCCGCCATTTTCACCATTTTAATAACCGGATTTTTTCGTTGGAAAACCCGGTTAAAAATTTATTTTATAATAGCTTGTTTTCTGAATTAGTCTGAATTATGTTTTGTTTCTTAGTGTTTCTTTCTATTAAGCACAGACGCACGTTCTCATTGCTGTAGACTTGGTTTTTGTAAGGCTAGAAATTATGCAAATCTTCCTTACCTTAACCAAACACTTAACTAGTGGGTATTTTTTTTTTTTTACAAAAAAAACACATGTCTCCCCTTCTCTCCAAGGATTGTAATATGGGGCAAACGACTATTATATGCTTTGAGCCTAAATTGGCCCCCTAAAATGAACATTGTCATTTTACTGTAATTCTTTGTTTTATTTCTACAAATATCCATTTGAAGTTTTTTCATAATTTTCATTTTGATTTTAAAGCCCATAATTTAAAAATATGACATCATAAAGTTTACCTTTTTCCGCCATTTCCTCATTTTTAGCATAAAACGGCTTGTTTTGAGGCAGTTTTTCTTTAAGGAAACATTGAGCGACTGCTTGAACAAACAAAATATTTTCACCAAAGATGTATTTTTCAAATACTTATAAGTGACAAAAAGTTCGTCCTTGTTCAAAGAGTCGCTCTATATTTCCCATTCGAAAAAAGATAAGAAAAATGTCAATTTTTGATTGATTTTGATTGAATTATAAAAATAGCGTCACTTCTGACGTCATATACAGCCAGTGAGTGCATATAAATCAAATAAATAGGTGAAAAACGTATTTCATGTCATCTCTTTTATAAAATAACACAACAAATTAATGTACCCGAATCATTTTAAAAATTGCGAATTTTGGGGGCCAATTTGACTAATATCATACATAGTTCTTTTTTCTTGATCCGCACATGTAAAAAAAATGATGATGTTATTTTATTTATAATAAGTGAAAAAGAATGTCAGCTACATGGTATATATCATCCATATATGATAAAAGTCATTATTGTAAGGAATATTTTCATGATAATTGACCCCTAAATCTAAAAAGGTCAAGGTCAGAAAGTTGGGTTTAGTTCACTTTTTCGCTAGATCATCTAACTGTTTTAAGTTCAAAGTCTCTCTGTCAGAGAATTTTGAAGTTATGGTCTAGAAAACAAAAATGATTTTTTTTTTATTTTGGTAGGTTCCATCTAGGTAACTTACTATCTATATGTGATACAAGTTTAAAATCTGTATGTTTAAGGAATCTCATGTTATGATTCATACAATATTTTTTTAGAAATCGAATCAACTTGAGACAAAAGATTGGTCAAGGTCACAAATTATGGTGCTGTGCACTCTTACTCAATACCATCTACCTATGTTCCAAGTTTGAAGTCTTATTGTCAAATGGTATTCAAGTTACAACCCAGATAAAATTTTATTATTTTTTCTTTATTTGACCTTGAGTAAAACAAGGTCAAGGTCAAATATTAATCAATAGAACACCTCAGTGTATTATTATTGTTCTTTGTTTAAAGTTTAAAGTCCTTCTGTCAAAGTATATTTAGGAGTTGAACAATGACGTTTTTTCCAATTTGACCTTGAAATAAAAAATTAAGATCAAGGGCAAACATTTTGGTAAGGTTCAACTTGGTTATATACCATCTATCTATGATACAAGTTAAAAGTCTGTATGTCGAAGGAGTCTTAAGTTATTGTCCGGACAATACTTTTTTAAAAACGCTTTACCTTGAAGAAAAAATAAGTCAAGGTCAAAAAATTTGATGGCATGCACTCCTTCTTAATACCATCTACCTATATTCTAAGTTTGAAGTCTTAATGTCAAAGGGTATTCAAGTTACAACCCAGACAAAGTTTTTTTTTCTCTTAATTTGACCTTGAGTAAAACAAGATCAAGGTCAAATATTAATCAATAGTACACCTCAATGTATTATTAGTGTTCTTTGTTTTAAGTTTGAAGTCCTTCTGTCAAAGTATATTTAGGAGTTGAACAATGACATTTTCTCTAATGTGACCTTGAAATAAATATTTTTGGTCAAGGTCAAAAATTATGGTAGGGTTCAGCTTGGTTATATACCATATATCTATGATATAAGTTTGTTTTAAGTCTGTATGTTGAAGGGGTCTTGTGTTATGGTCTGGACAATATTTTTTAATATAATACTTGACCTTGAAGAAAAAAATTAGTCAAGGTCACAAATGTTGGTAGTGTGCACTCCTTCTCAATACCATTTACCTATATTCCGAGTTTGAAGTCTTAATGTCAAAGGGTATTTAAGTTACGGCCTGGACAAATTTGGATGAAGAAGAATAAGAAGAACTAGACACGATCTCGTTGCAAGCAACGAGGAGGTCTTCAGTCCAATTTTCAGAAGTTGATATGACGTCATCGACTTTAATTTTCGACAACAAAACATGATCAGGAAATAGAAGTTGAGTACTAATGCTTTCCTGTAATGCTTTTTTAAAGTTCTCTTACGTTGCTTTTTTAAATACTTGCATTTCTTCCAATTAAGATAGAAAAGATTAAACTTTTTACCTCTGGCCCCTAAAAACCCTAGTAAGGTGACGCTTGAGAAAAGCAGGATATTTAAACGTATTATACTTAATTTTGTTTTTATATCCTATTACAAAACATATCTTAGTAAACGACTATATAGATAAAAGACTTTATGATCATCTTGATCCCTAATTTGAGGAGTCACTCCCTTTTTCTTGATACCAAATGAAAGGTCTTTAAATTTTAAACATATTTTGTGAAATTCCTTACTGTTCATGAAATATATGGGGAAAAATGTTTTAGGGGCTGATCCATTATCTTATCATAGGGGCTGTTTAACAAAATTTTTCTTCTATACTGCATTTCAAAAGATTTTTACTTTCTGATATATGGGTGATTAATTTTACAGACCTCTAAAAACACCTAATTAGGTAACACATGATAAAATCATTACATTGCTTGGATACATAACTGTTACATAACATATCTGCTTTTTAAAATGACATTTCACAAAATATCCCTCAGTAAAGGACTAGAAAAAAGTCTTTAGAGCCCACTGGTCCCTTAAGTTGAGGGGTCAGCCTTTTTTTCTTAATATCAAATGAAAGGTCTTTTAATTTTAAACAGATTTTGTTCAACAAGTGTTTAGAAATTCATTATCGTACCTGAAATATATGGGAAAGAAAGTTTTAGGGGCCGATTCTTTATCTCCTGATAGGGGCCGTTTAATGACATTTTGAAGGTTTAATATTGTTTAGTACAACATTTTGAGCATCTTTTCTTCTATACAGCATTTCCAAAGATATTTCATTTCTGATGTATGGGTGATTAAAATGTTGAACATTTGACCTATAGAAGCCTTTAATTTATAACGTAACACAGCATAAAATCATTAACATATCTACTTTTATGACCTTTCACAAAATATCTCTCAGTAAAGAGCTGTTGATAAAAGATCCGTTATAAATTTGTTGTGTTCCAAAAACAAAAACGAAAATGAAAATTGGTCCCGTAAATAAGATTGATGAAATCTAATATATATCAGAAGAATTGAAAATTTTGCAAGAATAGACGATCAAGACCTATTGCATTAAATACTATAATTAATTTGCAACATTGTCCTCTTAACCAGATGTTGCCTAATCCGGCCAATGTTCACTTCAAAACTATTAATGAACAAATGTACACTGCTCTATTTTGGTTCTTTTAAATAGTCATGCGGCCGCTGGCAAGGGATCGGATACGTTCACATATAGATATTGTTCACATACACATCTCGGAATCCAGCTAGATTTTAAATGCGACTCAAATGCATTGCATAGAAGCAGTTCTTTTGTCCATAATATGTTTCACTAGAAAATAAATATATGTTAAACACTTTTCGTTTGTAATCTGGTACCCTTTATGTCAGTAATACGCACAAATACCCCGTTTATTTGCCAAATAAAACACAAATACGTGGTAACAAGTCTATCTTTTTACACTCATATTACGCAATACCCGAACAAAATATTATTGTTACGACATTGATAAGATCATAATGAACAACTTTAGCAGCGACAGCCATATCAATATCTTAACCGCTTTTGAGATAGTTATAAAGTAAAAACTTTCAAGGGCTCTAGGTCCCTAATTTGAGGGGCCAGCCCCTTTTTCTTAATGTCATACAAAAGATCTTGTAACATAAAATATTTTTTCTTGTACATGTCTTAACAAAATATTTTTGAGAAAAAAGATAAATAAAGAAAACCAAGCAAAATTACAACGCTTTTTCATCTCAATTTTCGAGCCCTATCGAGCTCCAGCGTTTCTTGTGCTAGGCAAACAAATGCGTTTGTGCATACAAACAATCTTTTGTCTATCATCCCTGAAATTTTGAAATCGATATCGTGTGTAGTTTATGAGAAACTCATCGACAAATCAACCTCCTAAAAATCCTTAAAATGCCAATATCTCAAGAACGGAAATGACGTCATCAACAAAAAAAAAATCCGATAAGGTTCAGATCATAGGTAGTAAGATCTAAAAATTTCTTGCAAATCGGTTGAGCCATTTCTGAGATATCGCGTGTACAAAAAGTGTTAAGAAAAAAAAAGAAGAAAAAGAATCCGCAGAATAACAATAAGGTCTTCCGTTGGAAACGGAAGACCTTAAGAAGAAGAAGAAGAAGAAGAAGAAGAAGAAGAAGAAGAAGAAGAAGAAAGTCGACAAAAACAATATGTCTCCCCTTGGAAAGGGGAGACATAAATAAATGCAATGCTCTCTGATATTAAAATAGATATGAAATAGATATTGACGAAATAAATCGTTATTAAATTTACGCACGAAGAACGTTCAAAAGGCCGTGTTTATTGACAAATAATGAATTTTGCACGGATTGATTTTCATCAATTGGAACACCCCCTCTTTCAAATTGCTGGATCTGCCTCTGTGCACTGTTTGCAAAATATTGTATGTGACTGTGTTGTCCTTACTCTGGAATCCTGAATAAATGCGACAAGATCTTAGAAACTACAGCTTGTCTGAAAGTTTGATAATAATAGCAGAACAAAAGAGGTATAATTCTCTCCATTATGGTGACAAATTTAAGACGTATTTGTCTCTAGGTATTAACCAACCTTACTTTAACATTAAAGCAAGGGGGAATGGCAGACTGTTTATGTCATCCTTGCTATGTCATCGATTAGCAACCTTGTACGTGTATAAGCGAGAAAAAGAGCTCATAATTACATCATGGCTCTTGCCATGTTTTTGTTTACATCTAGGTTGCTAAATAGATAATACATTAAAAAATTAACAGCATTATACAATGTAGAAACTGTTAAAACCCAATAAGTGTGCAATTAGAAATTTTAAACAAAAACATGGCACTTTTGAACTTTGTTAATATACAAAAAGCCAGTAAAATTTTGGCTGACCTATTAGAAATATCTTAGTAAAATATTGTCAACATAAAAAATTGACAGAAAAATTGTGACCTTGCCCCTTTAAAAGTTATTGCTACCCAAAAGTTGTACGACTGTGAAAAGTTTCTTACATGCAGTCACTTTGTCCTGATTTTAAAACTGCTCTTAGAATAAACTTTTGTTATAGAATAATGACTATTGATCAAGTGGTTCCTTTGCTACCATTCTTCTTATACAATTTGTCCTGAAAAACCCTGATTAACTAAAGTTCTAGTTACTGTAAACTAACTTTTATTTGTATGAAAAAAAAAATTATGAATTTATTGGGAGCCTTGTCTTTGCAAATATTTCTCGTCGCTAACCAGTCCTTGTCATATGGTTGTTATTATATAAATAGTGCCTGTTTGGGAGGGTAACAGTTGAAAATGACACCCTGATAAAACTATTGTCAACCGACGCAAAGCGGAGGTTGACAATGGTTTTCGAGGGGTGTCAATTTCAACTGTTATCCTCCCAAACAGGCACTTTTTATTTTATTATACTGAATGTCTTAATTTTAGAGAATATTTTTACTGCTTTTATATAGAAATGATGTGAACTCTACGGCGAACCGTACACGCATAATTTACGCACATGTAACAATTCGTTGTGTTACCCGTTGCTAAGTGTGTTGCTAATGTTGAGGGTAATAGAATGGATTATCAACTGCGTCTAAGCCAATCAGATTTCAGTATTTAACATGAAAGTATAAACAACATTATAATGTCTGGATAATTCTCGGTCGCAAACATTAGTTGTCACGAACCAGTTTATCGGAAGTAAATCTACAAGGATAAATCATATCATATGTAATTGTGATACAAGTGTATCAAATTTTACTCACCTGAAGAGTGTAAAGGGCCATTGCTAGGATTGTTTCTGATGTATTCTACAGCTCTGCTACACTTGCTTTGTTCTAATGCATGGCAAAAGACAGCAATCTTGTCTGGCTGTTGTCCAATTTTTGTAAGTAATTTCATTGCTTTCTCTCTTTTATTTGACATCTCATCGATTTCATCATGCTCATCGGAACTCAGTACAGCATGGCAGTAAAGAATGTCACCCACTGGAGTTGGTTCCATCTCCTCCAACAACACTCTTTCAAAATGAGGCAGTTTATCATGTGTCAAAAAGACATCTTGTTGGATGCCATCTGGAACAGAATAATTTTGAATTAATGAAATATGGTCACACTTAACAAACATTAAATCTGCATAATATTTCTTTTTCATTAAGGAGAATTCAAATTAATGAATAAATTTGAGAATTATTCACAATAGATTAATTGCTTCAACATTGATTTTACATATGAAAACCTTTTTTTCATGAGATTTCTTTTACATCAACAAAATTCTGTGATATTGCCCCCAACCAAATTGTAATCTGCAACTCTCTAAGACTTTGGAAAATGTTTTAAAAATATGTATAATAATTTCAGTACATTGCTACTCTATTTTAATTTTACAAATGTACCCTCTTTCAAAATGGACTATACCCTAAAGACAAACTTATTTGACACCCAAGGGTTTTGGTATGAATAAATGTGAAAATTGTTTGTACTACCGGTATATTCATTGATTTTAGATGTAGCCTACCTTTTCCTTGGACAGATTAATTTTAATGTAAAATATTGTTCCCCCCACCTCCTCAGATTCTGATGACCCCCAGGCAGCTTCTATGTGAAATTGTAACTTGTGTGTCCCTCTTCCCACATTGAAACCCCTTTCTTATACCTAGGAACTTTGGTATGAATGAATATTAGAATTCCTCACAACTTCCTCTCATATTAATTCATGTCTGTTTATCAATCACATGCATAACCACTGGTTATATATAGAAAACAAAAGATATCACTTTCCGGTTGTGCAATAGATACAACTATTTTACATACAAAGATTGTCAGTTGACTCGATGCAGGCAATTGTTGACATTTTAATTAAAATATAAGAATGTTGTGAAATGAGTGTTATTTTTTCTATTACACAAAAATAAAATGCATGGTTTGGTTATAAGCTGTTATCTGCTTTAAAATTTTTCTAAAATGTGCAAATACTGAATTCATTAAAATACATGCAGACTTATCAAATCCTATATAAAGCCATGGACAAACCTGCATTAGTTACAGACTGTACTGCATTGCAAAACTGGGAATATAAATTTTGGTAGCATTTGAACTTTTCCAAGAATTCCTTGCAAGCACTTTCCCCCTTTGAGATAAGACATTTTAGAAGCTCCCTCTTCTTAAAATAGCCTTTTCCATCTCGCATGTCTTTCTTTTTATCATCAGAGAGAGGTGACTCGCATAAATGGCAAAGATAACAAACCAGCTGTGGCTCCTCATGTATGTGTTCTAACATGAACAGGTAACCTTTCTGCACTGGAAAACATATATATAAAAAATAATGACATTTCATATATATCAATGAGTTTTATTAATAGTTTTCATGTAGCAATAATGGATATTTTCAAAGACAGCATACATTCTGTGCAAAAAATACGATGAAATGGAAAAAAAAACATCCCAAGGTTTCAGACTGAAATAAGTAACTTTGGGATACCTGACATTTATATCAGAAAAGTAATAGGCAACTTTGTCCAAATTACCTAATCTTCCATTGAAAAAGAGCTGCAATTTGAATACATTTGAAATGGTTTTAACTTAATTTTTTATATTTCGGTAATTTTTTCTTAGATTTTAATTTAGTAAAATGTACATCAACTCCAACTGAAAAAACTCCTGTTTTTGTGTGCCAATGAATTGCAAGTTTTTGATTGTGAGGAACTGTAGCTCTACTGATTGTCAACCCAAATTTTCCCCATAGAACTACAAACCTGCAGCTAAGTGTAAGCTTTTGTTACACTTCGCTTTTGTTGTTTTCAGTTACCTGCTACCCATTAACTTTTTGGGTCCAAATATATTTATTATTCATTTACTATTAAACAATTTTTATTCGCAACGACTTTATTTCGCAATGAACTGCCGATAAACTGGTTCATGACGACTAATGTTTGCGACCAAGCCTTATCCAGACCTGTATTGTTATAAAATCATTAGACAAAAGATTGGTTCGTTGCGAGAAATATTCGCGACGACAAGGCTCTCGCTAACCTTGCGAAAATTTCTCGCATGCGAATAAAAGTTGGTTTACAGTACTTGCAAAGAGTTTAAAACATAAGGTTCTTGTATGGGAGAAATGCAGCCTGTCAGTTTACCCAAATCTTCCAATAAGTTGTTAATCCTTTTTGCAGGGAACACTATTAATTACTGGTAGGTTCAATTAGTTTATAAAGCTAAGACCTGATGTCTGACATAAGACAGTGTATGCATGGTTCATAACTGGAGGTACTGTGAACAAGCTCACAAATGATATCCCCCCTAAGAAATATAATAACTCAAATATTTTCCTATTGGAAAGTAATGGATTTACCATTTTTCTTAAAGTCACCTTGTACTTGCAAAATGACAAAAACTCAAGGTCTGGACATATTTTCAGGTCATAAGCAATCTTTGTGTGAAGTAGGGAGCTTCTAATAATTTTCCATAACAGGATATGGCATAGACAGGAGTTATGCATTTTTCTTACAATGACCTTGAACTTGCAAAAATGACCTTGGGTTAAGATAATAGTAAGTAATCTTTGTGTGAAGTACTAACTTCCAATGTTTCTCCATAAAAAAGATATGTACCAGACAAAAATTATGAACTTTTCCTTCAAATGACCTTGAACTTGCCCAACTGCAAATGACCATGATCATGACAAACCCTTAGGTCCAGGCTTGGGGCGAATTACATTGTAAAGTAATGCATTACATTACCATTACTTCATGTATTTTGGCATTAAATTACCATTACTTGATTTTCTTGAAGTAATGCATTACATTAACTTTACATGAGTAAAGTAATGCGTTACAATTACCATTAGTTGTTTTAAAAAAGTAAAGCTTATAAAGAGTTTTTCCAAATGTTTCAAATATAAAACACTTTTTAACATATCTACAGTTTCATGTTCAGTATCAGGTTCAAATTCAATGACTATACAAGAGTCATTCTATATTTGCTCAATACTGTATTTTGGGGGGGGGGGCATAATAGGCCAGTATTTTTTTTCTCTCATGCGCGAGCCCCGGCTTATCCCCTGGGATCGGCTTATCGTTGGCTCAAAGTTGAAAAAATGAAACAGTCAAATATAAAATCCACTGTTTTTTATCCATTGTACAGTTGTAGCAGTTTATTATGGGGGTTGGGTTTTTTTCTTCCGTTTGAACTATTGTTCGATAGTTGTCCCGTTGATAATTTTTGTAATGACATCGTGAGTAATAAAATGTACAGTACTGTACGAGGTATGTCTTTCAAAGGAATTTTTTTTTCCCACGTTCGTGTGCTTTAGTCAAGCTACCTGCCAATAAGCTACCTGCCAATAACTTTTCTTAGCGTATTTTTAACGACTATTTTTAGAGACGTCCGATCCCGAATGCATTGTAAAATAAGATTAAAAGTCCATACATTATGGTAGGGTCTCTATACAGGCCGCCTAGCGCCCAAACTAAGAGGAGTGCCATCTAGCTGAGACCGGATCCACGGGGGTACGGCTGTCCTCTGACGGAATCCGATCTCAAAAGGGGCCATACTGACACCGATTCATGGCGCCAAGGCGCAGAGTTGACCCTATCATATAGGTTCCATACATTATTGTAGGGTCTCTATACAGGGTGCCTAGCGCCAAAACTAGGAGGTGTGCCATCTAGCTGAGACCGGATCCTCGGGGTACGGCTGTCCCCTGACGGAATCCGATCTCAAAAGGGGCCATACTGACACCGATTCATGGCGCCAAGGCGCTGAGTTGACCCTATCATATAGGTTCCATACATTATTGTAGGGTCTGTATACAGGGTGCCTAGCGCCAAAACTAGGAGGTGTATCATCTATCTGAGACCGGATCCTCGGGGATACGGCTGTCCCCTGACGGAATTCGGTCTCAAGACGGGCCATATTGACACCGATTCCTGGTGCCAAGGCACTATATTTATGAAACAAAAATTACTGTGTGTTTGTTGTATATATTTTAACAAACTGTTAATAAAAAAAATCAATATATTTGGGAACACTGATGGTACATTTGTGTTTTGTATAGATGGTGATATATTTAACTAATCTTACTCAATCAAGAATTGCTCTCACTATACTCTTATGAGAGATGCATGCTCTCTCTCTCTCTCTCTCTCTCTCTCTCTCTCTCTCTGTACATATTCGTTTATATTTATTGCGATTAAATGATAATGTAATTATGGCTTTTTTTTTGTTTTTGTACCAGTATTTGTTATATTAGAATTTCAAAAAAAAAATTATACCCGATTATACATGTAACATGTTATATCTTTCTTTTGTTCTTTAGAAAAATTATCAATAATACTAGTATTTGCATTTATGGTTACGATTCTACATGTATTGCAAAGATGAAACAAAGCGCTTAAACAAAAACTGAACGCATACTGATTTTCTCTCTCAGTTTCTTTTTACTGCTTCTATAATTCATTCTTATGACTCTGATATTATGCATGAAGTTTTAGTAGCCTTTAATTTAGGATAAATTTGAGTTCGTAATAAAGTTCCAAGCACATGCTGAAATGATAACTATGAGACGAAAAAAAAGTTTAACATATTTTATAGGCTGATTGATAACCATAAAGCATAAATTATTGATCATAGTACATTGTAGTTGGCTTTAAGATGGTCGATATAAGTTTTCAATGTACATGCTAAAAGCATCAATATCATCTTAGTAATTAGCTTTAGAGTGGCCGATTTTATTTTACAATGTACATGATTTCGCCCATGTTTGTAAAAAAAAATATAAGATATGACTATTTGAGGCGCTAGGTGCACTTTCATAACAGTACCGAAGTTATTACAAAAAAGAGCTAGAGCCACGAAGCATCAAAAATTGCCCTATCATTAAAACTTACCATATTTTGGTAAAATATAGTGTAGAATCTTAGCTTTTCATAACTGTTTTTCTTTTTTCGATATCTATCATACTTTTTTATAAACGGAGTTTACAATATGGCATTGTTTTGATGAAAAATGTAGAACAGACGTCATTTTTGTTAAGTAACGTCATGAAATGATAAAACTACGTATGACTTGAATCTAAAGAAATAAACAAAAAACAAATAAAATTATCATGTAGACATTATAATTAATTTATGAAAATAAATTTATTGACGAAAATACCATGAAAAGCTTATTTTCAATAAAGTTTAAAAAATATTACAGGGACCAGTGCTGAAGGTCAATATAACGGCGGTACATTTAAATATGTCGGTGTCTTAAAAGTTCTTTATTCTGCAATTTGAAACTGCATGAAGTAATGCTGATGATGCGCAGTGTATAACTGAGGATTAATCATTGAATTCTACCAATGTAATCTCCAATTATTAATAATAAATATATAAATATGACTGAGATACGGTAATTGAATTTAATGGAGATATATGTAGTTTCGAATTTTGATGCATTACTGTAACAGTTTGTGTACATTATTCTACATGATTATTTTACTTGTTTCAAGGCTTCGATATTTTCACCCAATCCTGGCGCTTTACAGCAGTTAGATGCCAAGGTTCAGTCCTTTGAAATGTTTTATTTTCCCATTTTTCCGTGGGCTCACCATGCGTTCATGTGCGCTCACCGTGCGTTCACTTGCGCTCTCCGCTCCGTTCATCGTTCACAAAACGCACACCGTGCATTCACAAAGATTTCGCCTTGCGCTCACTGCGTTCGTTTAGTGTTCACTTATTGTTTAGTCAGATAATAATATATTTAGGCTTATAACAATTCGAAGAGTACATATATCGTTCAACGTTCACTTTGCGCTTGCGCTTGCGTTTGCGCTCTGCGTTCGCTCACAGTTCACCGTGCATAAGCGTTATCCAATTCGGATAAGCGTGCACTCACCGTTCGTTTAGAGTGCACTCACTGTGCGCTCACCGTTCACGAACTGTTCAAGTGAAAAATAAAACCTTTTGGCGACTGTGTATATGTAATGGATATACTAGTATGCCGAAACCAGTTCTGTATGAAATAATATAAAACAGTTTCGAGGCCCGTTATAGGGCCGAGATCTGTGATATTTTTTCATACAGAAGTGTTCTAGGCATATATCGTACTTAAATCACTCCATTGAATATCATTGTTGATTCCTGACACAGTCCGATTTTAAAGAATAACAGTATTGTAACAACTGTCTGGTAATGGTCTGATATTAGGAAGCTCTCTAATATATCGGACTGTCACAAGTAAAATTTTTGACTGCTGGAACAAGGGAATGACATTACAGCAGTTTTTTAATGTTCATTAATTAAATGAAAATAGAATATCGATTTCTTTAAAAATATTCTTATGAGTTAATTATTCCTTTTAAATGCCATAACGTCTATTCATTTACATTACATTTTTTCTAGTGATATTCATGTCTTATGAGAATTGTTACAAGTGATAAGCTATCCGTAAATGCCTTGAGAATTAAAATCATATTTCAGAGAGAGAGAGAGAGAGAGAGAGAGAGAGAGAGAGAGAGAGAGAGAGAGAGAGAATGAGAATGAGAATGTGGGTTAACTATTTTGAAGCGAAGATAGGTTAAAATTAACAGTTTTATTTAAAACATCAAGCAGTAGCACATAAATAATGTTATAAAATTGTCTTGAAAAGTCGAATTCATAGCAAGCATGTAGAATTTGTGTTATCACATATATAGATTTGTAATGAAATCGGCTGTAAATCGATCTTCTCAGAGGGTAGGGAAGGGGGGGTGAATGGAAACAAATACTGCTTTAAATCTCTCTGTACTCATCGTTGTTTTTTTTTAAAGAAAGGGCCCGGCAATCTGAATTTTTTCTATGTGCCATACAAGAAAAACTTTAATTAGATTTAATACGCATAAAATAATCAAAGATAATTTAAATCGAGAATTTTATAGGCAAAAGTAAGTCACCGATACAACACATTTAGGGTGAATTTTTATTTTATTGGACAAATTATCAACAAAGACATCGCAAGTAGGATTAGACTTCTATATAGTGCACATGCTGATAATGTATTCTAAGCTGTGTATACCAAAAGCCGTCTTCATCGAAACGGACACAATCGATCTTTTAAGAAAGGAGTGTAACTGCATGTAACGGTTCACCGGAAATACATTGACCACGCGACGAATCAACACTGATCAACAGGTGGCTGATAAAGAAAAGACGTATGCATTGGCAAAATGTTTTTATGCAAGGGAAGATGGCTTAATATTCAATTACAGCTGTACTTAGGAATTAAATAATCAAGTTTTTTGACGGAATAAGTTAAGTTTATCATAATTTTATGTACATGTTTACACGTGATGTCGACTGTCTTTCTCCCGCGGTATTCAGGAACACGTACTTGTGTTAAAAAATATCGCTTGCATCTCTCCTTTCGTTTATCGATTTCACCGTTTGACAAAAAACCCACAACAAGCTACTTATACATGCTATCGCTTATTCTATATAAAGGTATAGGAATGTATATTAACTTACGTACGTACAATGTTAACTTTGCCAATTTAATTTTTTTCTGTTTGTTAGCAATGTTCACGTATCTCATATTCTACTGCAATTGAATAATACCGTGGTACATTGAAATAATGGGTTTTAAAAATGCAGACTTTACTGGTAAATTCTATTGGCAAAATACTGAAAGAACTCAAGATTCCATGTACAGATTCAACTGACGTCGCAAACGTCAAACTATGACGTCATTGATGATGCACAATGTAAGCATGAATACACAGTATAAAATTACTAGATAAAACATGTTTAAGGTCAAGATCTAGTAAATGATTCCAGACTGTCTTTTAGGTGCTAGAACCATTATGACGTCATAATTGATTTGATGAATTTTTTCCCTTATTTTACGGCTTTTAAAGAATTATGTGTAAAATAAAACAATATTTTGACATTCTATATTTAATCAAGGGAAAAGTAATCCCGGTACCTATATTCTAATTGACATCATTTTAAAGAGGATGTCAAGACCTTGTATAATGCCGTTTTTGCTGAGACTGTAGGCATTCTAGATATATTTCATTAGTCAAAAATGGACAAAACTCCGAGATTTGTTACTTTTATCCTTCATATTTCATAGAAAACGATTGTTTAAAACATGATTTTTCATTGTGTTTACCAAAAATTTAAGCCCCGGTACACCCTATGAAACAAAGATATTGTTATGAAGCATCATTAAAAGAATTTATATCCTGAATTTCAAAAACATGTAGGCACCTTCCATTTACTAGATCTTGACCTTAAGTTCAGTTTATATGCATTTCTTCCTCAAATATTTAATAAAATGATGATTTTGTAAATAATCACAAATAATTCTTTATCATTATTAATTAAATTCTGCTATTTCAATAAAAAGGAAGCAAATAATTACCCTAAAATAGAGTGGTCTGTTTTATTTTCTGTTACTAAAATTTTCAAAATTTGTAAAATACACATTGGCCACACTTGAGTACCTCTACGAAATTTTGCAGGCAGAAGCATTTATGCAATATCTCTCAGTTTTAAAAGTTTCAAAGAGGTACTCAAGTGTGGCCACATTCAAATTTGGGAAATACTGCAGTAAAATCTACAATTTTCAGCTATTTTTAACGATCATAGTATGTTTGATGATGCGCATGTGCTAAACGGTGGGGCCGAAGTGAAAAAATTTCATATGCATAGAAGCAGAATATTGTGCCCTACATTATAAGTAATTACAATTTGTATTGTTTTAAACTTGAGTTTTGTGAAAATTTTAAGGCACATTTTGATGCTTCGTGGTTCTAGCTCTTTGTGAAGTTAGGCCACACCAATTTTATTTCTTGGTCATCAGATTCTAGGCAAATAAATATTGTGGCAAGCGGGCGATTTATTGATTTTAATTATAAACATAAAAATTATGTGACTTCAAAGAAAAGAATTAAGGCGAACGATAACATCTTAATTGAAAATGTCATTTTCCCCCTCTTTAATACATAAAAAAAGCAATAAAAAATTGGGGACTGTATTCGCCATTGTATCAGACTCCTCCTGATTGCTAAGTTTATCCATGCACAAATACAGGTATTATTATTTACTTGTTAACCTTAAATTGCTGACAATCTATTTGGTACATGTATGATTAATGGAAAAAAGGTGGAATCATGACGAATAAACATACGAAAGAGCCAAAAATGAAGCGTATTTTTGGAAAAGCCCCTAGGCAGGTGCGCGCGGATCCGGCGACAAAGAATTCAAATTGGTGTGACCTTTCACTATAAATATATGACATCGGATATAAGCCTTTATATATCAAATAATTTCTGTATTAATATATGTTTGTAATATTGCAAGTGAATAGCATGATGCATGTTGGTGATATGAGATGGCCTCCTGTTCCATAAAGACAATTCTACATTAAATTTTGTCATTTTCGGTCAAATCGTCCGCTATCTATCTATCGATCGATCGATCGATCAACCAACAGAATGACGGACAGAGAGGCAGGCACTTTTGCCGTTCAAGAATATTTCCATATAGAGATTTCATTTACTGCCATTAAATTACTTGCTTCAAAAGTCCAAAAATCCAAAAACTGGCTTTCTATAGGAAATCCTCAAATAGGGGTTTTATGTCGTGCCGCAAGATTCATTCACATCTTGGCTTTGCATGTTTTTGAGAATCTGTAAAGGACAGACATAAATGACGTCATCGATGTGGTTTGATACGTCATCGTTTAAACCCGTCATATATAAACGGATGCAGATGATCTACATCATTGTGAATTTCTGTTAAAAGGAGACGAACAAAGAATTGTTTGCTGAGTTGAACTCATTCTATTTAACGCACTGATTATTAAATTTTACTCAATTATCGTATAATTCTATAAAATTACATTAAGCCGTGTATCTGTTAACGAACTTTGTGAAAGTAAGTAAAACGAAAGAAATGGTTTTGGATTAAATTTTAATCTTTAAAGCATACGATATTGTTTTATCAATTATGATTCACATTATCCGTTATACTGAGTTTTATCGCTAGAAAAAGAAATGAAAAGACAAAGCGGCAACAAGAAAATCAAGAGAGAGAAAATTGACTACGCTGTTCTTGGACGGGCTTTGAGAACGTTCTGTACACCTTCCAATGATGATGATCTTTCAGAAAATGGCCCCTTTGGGCAATCAGCTTAACTCTTTAAGTTGGTCAAACTCTATGAAGAATAGAAAATATCTAAAGCTAATATGCAGCCGATAGATATTTCGTCTGATGAGGCAGACGATTTAAGTCGATCAACAAGAAAGTTAAGAAAACAGAAAGTTCCATTTACTCCCCAAACTCACAAACAAGATTCCAAAATTGAATATTGCATTTGTGGAAAGGAATTTGAATTGGTAGATGATGGCAGGATGATCGAGTGCCAGTGTTGCAAAACCTAGTACCACTGCTCTTGTTTAAAGTTACCAAAATTACCACAAGATGTAACTGGAAAGCAAATTCAGTTTAAATGTGGAAGAGGCTCTTGTAATAAAGGTGATTTTTTGTTTTTATTAAAGGGCAAGTCTGCAACCCCTGGTAGCTTCATTTTACAAAACATCAATTCCGCCGAAAAATCCATAGCTGAAATTGAGAAAGATAGTAGAGTTCTAGAAAAAGGAATATTGAGGTTTTCAGAAACAAAGAACGGCTACAGATACAAAGAATTGTCTGAGAAACTCACGAGGTGTCTTCTTAACTTACACAAAATCAATGTATAAAACCAAACTAAAGTAAGGTCATACAGAAAGAGAACAGTAGATTATGTCCATCGCCTCATAGAAAAGCTAGACAATATTAACACAAACAACCAAGAAGAAAACGAAAGTAAGAACACATCCAAATTAAGATGAAGATTATGAGTTGAAAAAAATCTCTCATAATAGGGATTCTGATTTATGCCCCGATATCAACTCTGATTCAATTCTGATAACGAGAGTCTCCTGTTGTCTTAACACCACCTCATGGTTTGCAATCAGATTTCCTTCATCATGACTCTGATTCTTCAGTTCTTCTAGATTCTGACCTTCTAAATGATACGACATCAAAATCACAACATGACATAGATATTGCGGTTCCTCTATCGACCTTGTTGCAGAGATCTGACATTGCTGATATACTTCACTGCGATATACCAGAGTATTTTAATTATGAGATTCCAGCTGAAACAGAATTTGTTATTTCAAATGATGACACTCTTCATTTAAAATCCATACAAAATGGAAGAACGTATAGGAGAGGCCAATGGCAACATATTTTTGCAAAAGGCCTGAAAGATTCAAACAAACACTGCGTCTTCATGTTCGATGAGCACAGAATAAGCAGTGCTCATTTACGACGGAAAAAATACGATACACCTTTATTTCAGTGCCGAGCACATTGTAAATTCAGCGATTGTCCTGTTGAAGTTCAAATTAAGATGTTAAAGGAAGGCATCGCCAAGGTACAATACAAAGGGCAAATAAAGCACAAAACGACCGAAGAACATGCACGCCAAATCAGGAAATCAGAAAGAGACTTCTTCAAAGAAAAATTTAGGAACAGGGCAAAACCTCTGAAACATTTCAGAAGAATTAAAAAGGCAAACAATAGAGATACAGCGATTGGCTGCCAAAGACTCTCTAAAGTGTGTAGGAAAATAAAAGAGAAAAAGAAATAGTTCGACTGTGAGGGAAAATTGGTGCAAGAAGCAGAAATCAGACTTCTTGGATAATGTAGGCACCTTTCAAAAAGCACCATTACAACCTCTGTCTTCCCCTAAACCTACTGAATGAGTGATACAGTCGAACAAAGATTCCTTCTGTCCAATCGACAATCTTGGTGCAACCTGCTGGTTTAATGCAACAATGCAGAGCCTTTGTGTAAGAAACATGGCAAAAGGTATCCTTCGCTTGTTTGAAACTGCCCCAATCAACTTAAGCAAAGACCAGAATGATAATATGAAAGAATCTATGCGAGATATTATTCAATACATTGCACACAATACATTAACAGGAGAGAAGGTGCCCAGACAAATAGTTCAAGCTGCGTTACGCAATTTATGCCTTGTAGTTGGAAATCTAGGGAGACATCATGGAGAACAGCAAGATGCAAATGAATTTCATATGCAGGCATTGTCACCATTAGCACATGATCTTGGTGAAAAACTCGAGGTCAGCCAAGTGTTTACCTGCATTGATTGTGGAAGACAATCCAACAAAAATGTTTCCCATCTCCAAAACTTGTGTCTCACAATTCCTAAAAAGCCAGGTATCCAAATGTCTGTAAGTCAATTATTAAAAGACTATTTTGAACATGACATCATAGAAAAATGTTTATGTGGGGGGTTGCTTGATTTGCAGCAAAAGTTTCTGGATGTTCCGAACACATTGGTGATAACAATAAATCGTTTCGAGTATGATCAAAAAAGGCATCACTGTAGAAAAAATGAAGTACCAATACAACCTGACAAATCAATTGATCTCACACCGTATACGGAAACACTACAGAACGTAAAATATGCGCCGTTTGTCATCACGGTCGTTCTATCCACAGTGGACATTATACAGCTTTCGTATACAAGGATGGTCATTTTGCAAAGATAAGCGATACCAATTTAACATTAGGTTCCGAGTCTGAGCTGTCCAAAGGTTCCTATTTTCTATTCTATGACAGAATAGAGACCCCACTTCCTTTGTACACAAATTCTGTTTTGCAATGCATAGGCAATACAAGAGGATTTCGTTCAGCTTTGGCGTAACTTGATAAGTTTTCCTCCCAAAAATGCACAGTTATGATGGAAGGCATTAGAGATGGTAAGACGTTAAACCATGAATCACTCGACTTATTGAAGTGTACAATTGCACAAACATCCCACTGTCAAACGTCAGATGTTCCGGAAAAGTTCGTTAAACAACTTCTGGAAGGATTGTTTGGAAATGCTTCAAACAGTAACACATTTAGAATTGCATCGGAGATTGTTGTCAGCTGCAATTCATGCAAAAAGAAAAGTGTTGTGCCTGAGACACATTA
Organism: Magallana angulata; assembly: GCF_025612915.1. NCBI lineage: Eukaryota > Metazoa > Mollusca > Bivalvia > Ostreida > Ostreidae > Magallana > Magallana angulata. The sequence continues at coordinate 44,378,825 of NC_069117.1, forward strand.
TGCAGTATTAACTCCACATTCTTTCTCATGTAATGATATAGCCAAATCATTGTGTCTAAATCATCCTTGTCCTTTTTGTTCGTCTAAAAGAGCCGAATGCAAAACATACTTATCATGGCTTCCTGAGACAATGTGTATTGCTACAAACAAAATGACTTCAACAGGAAATATGCAACTAGATGTTGATCTTGAGGAATTCATTGATCCTACTGTACCCCTGATAAGTTCCAGTTATAAGCTGCAAACTGTGCTTGCGCATGATAGTGGAGAGTATATTAATATCATTAACGAAAAAGGCAGCCTCTTCATCAAAAATTCTATTGGTCAGCTTGTCCCATTTGAACCCTGCAAACTAAATGCTATTGGTTTAGTTTTATGTTTTTATGATAGGGTACAAAAGCAGGTTTTGTTGAAGTCTATTCCCAAAAAAACTTTCACTCTTTCTAAATTATCTGTTCTGCATATTCCAGAGCTAAATGTTACCGAAAAACAGTGAAAAAAATTCCAAGGGTGTTTCAACACGAAATATCATCTTGATAGATCCGAGATTCAGTCTATATCAAATGATATGTATTGGCTCTCAAGTGATGATATAAATTGTTATATGGAGATGCTGTCTGCTAACACAAATAAAGATGCTCATATGGTAGATGCTGGGTGGTTCAGTCATAAAGTTATTGACAGTGTATCCTCCAATATTCTTAACGAGGCCGGGTCTAATTTGTTCTGCCCTAGGGATTCCTTTCCCTGCTCTACGTGTTTAAGTTATTGCTAAAAGACATCAAATGGTCAAATAAAAAAAACCTTTTACCTCCTGGTTTGTTCCAGGGGTCTTATCCAAGTTGATTTTTGTATGCCAAATTTCCCAGATTTGTCAAAGAATGGCTATTTTTTATTTGACAAAGGCGGAAAAGATGATCTATATAGTATTATTAAAACATTCAGACATATTTAAGTAATAAAAGAATATATAACATCACATATTAAGGGTCTTTAATATAAAATACATGGTTACTCTTTTGAAATATATGAATTAAGCTATACTTTGGCGGGTTAAGAAAACGCAACAGAAGGCTAGGCTTGCTGAAACCACTTCACGTTTTCGACCCGAGCCCAAATATAGCTTATACTTTGAGACATTTATGTTTATTCCACAATATAACATTAATTTTACGCATCAAACGAGCTATTTTCATCAAACTTCGCTGAATATCTGCAGTCTTGAAACTATCACGCCATGGCGTCAACCAAGCAAAAAGATGACGTCACAATACAAATAAAACGCTGCGCGAAAGCGTGCGTACTCGTTCTGTACTCGGCCTCGTTAAATGCGACATGTTTCAGCTACAGTGCAAAAGTGTCAATTGGTTTGAAAAATCTCACATTGTCATTCCAATAAACATTCGAAATATTCACTGGATTTTATTGATAGTTGATATTAAAGAGAAAACAATCTATTACTGTGATTCCAACGGCAAACTAAATAGAGTGATTCTCTTTCAGTTGTGTAGGTATCTAGCCTACGAATACCTAAGAAGGAATGGCAAAACTTTGGATATTAGTCGGTGGCAATATATTGAATACTGCAAAGATTTAGCATTCCCTTTGCAAAAGGATGGCACAAGTTGTGGAGTTTACGTTTGTCTAATGGCTAAAGCTATTTTGCCTGGAAAAAAGTTGCCCTTGATGAATCATCTTGCTCATTACATGCGAATGCAGGTGACAAGGGAGTTGTTGTTAAGAAGAATAGAGGATTGAGTTACATTGTCAAATATACATGTTACGTCGAAAATAAAACATTAAAGCTGCTTGGTCCAATTTTATATCAAGTTTTGTGCACGCTTTCAAACGGGGATTTTGTTAAGTATATGTATAATAATAGACATGGCAGTAGTTTTCTCAGTCAATCAAACCAAATTTGCATAATAAAAATAATGTACAAAATTTACGAACAAAACAAACGACATAAAAAGGGTATCGCGTTTTTTCGCCTCATATGAAAATTCACCCTGAAGCCAAAACTGGTAGGGTTGTGTTACGACTTTGACATCGCTATAAATAAAGGTAGTAATATCCAGGCAAATTGCAAATTAACTTATGTATGTTTTGTTCGCTAATATTTCTGAAGTTTCCTTTGCCTACAATCGATGCATAGCATGCGAGTTTAATAACACCAATCATTCGGGAGACGAAATCAAACGGTTCTCTTTTTTAAACATCCCATGATGCATTTTTGTTTGTTTTTTCGTTTGCCCAAAAGGGAATAATTTTTATTTACTTTAAATATTTCTAACTTTGAAAGGAGACCGATTCTGCTGGTGTAAATAGGAGAAAGTCCACAACTTTCTAAGATAAATGGTTTGTATGGAAAATTATTTGATACTGTAATTTCAAAATAAATCGGACCAAGCAGCTTTAACTTTTCAATTTATTCCCATCTTGGCTTGATCCTGAAAAGAGTGATTGGTGGAAATAAACGCCCAATCTTTAGGTTACCTTATTTATTAAAATGACAAGGGTAGAGACGAACGATTTCATACCAAGTCTAATGTAGCTGGCATAAAACAACAGAAAGATCCATTGATGTCATCTGTTTTTGGTTAATGGTGAGAAAATATCTCAGTATATCAAAACCATGGTGAGTTGTACATATTTTTAATAAAGTCATTGGTTTGTAGTAGATATAGTTGTGAATGTTTTGTTGATGCAAAGTAAGGTGATAATTGCCTTGGAAAAATTGTAACCAATTTTGATCTGAATCCGTAAAAACCAGCTGGTGTTACGCTTTGGAATTATGTATCGTTTTATAAACAGTGTTTAAGCTGTGCTGTTTAAATCAATAAGAAAACCATTAGGTCGACGCTTAGAATCCGCAAGATCTCGACTCCTTCAAATTGTTCTATAGTGTGTTTGTAATATGATGAGAAATATTCTTTTGTCATCAAAATAATATATCATAATCATTCATAAGTTGTACATATTTAGAAAATGAACACAATTTAAGTATGTTGTACATAACGCAATCAATATTTTGTTGAGTCAATTTTTATCACAAAGACAAACTTATTCTTGAAAATGACTCGGGTAGAAATAAAAAAATGTTTGCCAAATTTTAATTTCACTAGCATTTGAACAATGATGTGATTCGTCATTTGTAAGAAATTATGATTTAAACAATTTTGTAAAAGCCAGAAATCAGGCTTTGAATTTGGACGATCTTGTGTTTAACCAAATTGGTACATTGTTTTTGGTTCATGGCGAGGAAATTTCTTTGGGGATTAATATAATTTGTTATACTTTCATGTTAAATACTGAAATCTGATTGGTTAAGACGCAGTTAATAATATTTACTATTACCCTCAGCGTTAGCAACGCACTTGGCAACGGGTAACATTAAAAAATGTTATATGCGCGAAAATTATGCGCGTACGTTTCGCTGTAGAATTCACGTTATTCCTATATAAAAGCAGTAAAATTTTAAGACATTCAGTATAATAAAATAAACAGTGCCTGTTTGGGAGGATAACAGTTGAAATTGACACCCCTCGAAAACCATTGTCAACCTCCGCTTCGCGTCGGTTGACAATGGTTTTCTCGGGGTGTCAATTTCAACTGTTACCCTTCCAAACAGGCACTATTTATATAATATCATTATCATTGATGAGTTGTGCAAATTTAAAAAAAATGGATACAAAGATGTTGTACATAACGCTATAGATATTTCGTTGATGTAAAATTAGGAGTCATTTTTCATCAAAAAAATTAAGTAACTACTGGCATTTAAACAGTGAATTGATTCATCTTTTGTCTTTTGTTTTGGTTTCAAGACGAGAAAACATCTCAGTATAACATAATTATTGATGAGTTGTAAATATTAAGAGAATTGCCCTACCAGTAAACTTGTTGTGCATATCGTGGGGGATATTTTGTTAGATGCAAAAAAGATCAATTGGCGTAAACAAATTGCATGTAAGAACTGATTTTGAAATGAATCCTTTATTATTATAATTCGTCTTTGAATTCCTTTTATAAAATACATTTATAACATATATTTAATGTATGGTTGAATTTAACCATTTGATAAAAGCAAAAAAAAATGGGCTATGAATTTCCACGATCTCGTGTTTTACTTTTTTGTCTTTTGTTTTTGGTTCATGGCGAGGAAATATCTCTGGTTATCAAAATGATATATCATTATCATTGATGAGTTGCATGTATATATTTAGAAAATGGATACATATATGTTGTACATAACGCTATAAATATTTTATTGATGTAAAATAAGGAAACCATCTTCATCGGAAGGATTAAGTAAACCTATTCTTGAATATGACCAGAGTAGAGTTGACGTACTTTTTTTAGGCAAGTTTTTGGTCACTGACATTTACACAGTGAAGTGATTCATCTTTTGTCTTTTGTTTTGGTTCAATGCGAGAAAATGTCTCAGTATAACGTAATTATTAAAGAGTTGTGTATATTAAGAAAATTAGAATGATTGTGTTGTACATTTCGCGAGGAATATGTTGTTAGATACCAATTAAAGATGAATTTGCGCAAAAAAAGATTGTAAAAATTAATTTCGAAATGAATCCTTGATTAAGTCATATGGGTTTGAATTCCTATTATTGCACGATCTCATGTTTAACTTTTTTGGTCTTTTGTTTTTGGTTCATGGCGAGGAAATATCTTTGGCAATCAAAATAATATATCATTATCATTGATGAGTTGTACATATTTAGATAGTGGCTACAGAAATGTTGTACATGACGCTATAGATATTTTGTTGATGTAAAAAAAAAAAAGAGTCCATTTCCATCAAAAAGATTATGTAAACCTATTCCTGTAAATGACTGGGGTAGAGATAAACGTTTTGGTTTTTGTTTAGGCACGTCTAAGATCACTGACATTTAAACAGTGAAGTGATCAATCCTTTGTCATTTGTTTTGGTTTCAAGACGAGAAAATATCTCAGTATATCGTAATAAATTATGAATTTTACATATTAAGAAAATTGTCAAACTAGTAAACTTGTCGTTCATATCGTGGGGAATACTTTGTTAGATGACCAAAAAAAAGATTAATTTGTGTAAAAAAAATTGGGTAAACTGATTTTGAAATAAATCCTTGCCTATGGTGATACGTCTTTGAAATCCATTAACATTTATAACATATATATTTACAGTACTGAAGTCCATTAAAAAAAACCCCGCAATTCTATTCTTATAAACATCACTTTTGTTACATTTATTAAGCATAAGTAGTCATTTACATTCAGTATTGCCAAAACCTAAAAAAAAATTGACCTCAAATTTATATGATATTAAGACATCAAAATATGTATATGCTAAATGAGCAGCAAAATGCTAATGAAATCGGATTTTTAGACTCTAGTTTTTTATAGAGTGGGTCATCATACCAATTTTTAAAGGGGTATACTGATAAATCATGTTAATGTCTATCTTTTTCACTTAAAAAAATAGTACCAAGACCCACTCTATAGTAAAAAGTAAGTTTTCTTCCTTAAATTTCCAAGATGAGCACCAAATGGCAACGACCAAATTATGTTTGCATAATACTAAATTGAGGCTGTTATTTAAATGGATGAACACTTGTGAATCCCTGGTGTAGAGTTTAGCGAGGAGTTCTGGGAACGTAAGTATCTTGAAGTGGATGTTCGATTCCAATAAATCGTGTTGTAAATACTTTTTTAAATCATGTTTTCTTTGTTTAATTCGAAAAACTCATTTGATGTTAAAAAAAAAATAAAAACAAACAAAAACAAAGAGAGGGGGATTGCGGAATTATCAATTAAACATATGCACTTAATCATTTTATTTTTTTTTTTTGCGTAAAAGTTGTCTTTAGTATTATTTTTTTAAAATAACATGTTACTTTGTTGAGGGGGGATTACAAACTATGGACTTTAAGACAACAGGTGGAATTCTTTATTCTATGTACATGCATATGATAAATTCTTTAGAGATATGTAAGCACAGGAATATTAATATTTGAAGTTTTTACACATATCATAATACTAAATGTTTGAAACATACCAGTGATAGGGTTGTGGCCATTTGTGGGCACATGCCTCAGCGTATTCCCAAAGGTGTTTTCTTTGTACATGGAAGGGAGGTTTTTATAAGATTTTTTTGTTGAACTTGAAGGGGTATAAAGGATTCCTTCCATTGGAGTGCTGTTTTATCAAGAAATATTTGTCTTTATCCTCACTTCTTCTATTTGCCAAGATGCTTTTGTTTGTTATGTTTCCTTGTATAAAAGAACTCATATCATCTTTTAATAAACCATTTAACTGAACCGCTCAACTGAACTTAGTTCGAAAGTTCTACATTCCTTCGATCTAAATCCTAGTTGTCACGATATTTTACCATTGTAATGCATTTGGAATATACCGTATGATATAGTAAAATGATTTTATGTAGGAAAGAGCACATCATTCTGTATATTTTAGCATAGGCTATAAATGCACTCGATCACTTTTTAAAGATTGTCAAAAATTTTAGAATCATATTTTCATTTGAATTGTGATGTCTTATAAAAATAGTATTTGAAGTAGCGAAATATATGTAAATGTAGAAAAATACAAAAATTTTAAACTCTGATCATTACATTCTCTCTTATCGAGGCCGGGTGCAGTTCGAGTACGTACGCTCTCGGGCAGCGTTTTATTTGCATTGTGACGTCATTTTTTTGTTGCTCGGTTGACGCCATGGCGTGATAATTTCAGCTGCAGATATTCAGCGAAATTTGTTTAAAATCGCTCGTTTGAGGCGTAAAATTTATATTATATTGTAGAATAAATATAAATGTCTTGAAGTATAGGCTATATGTGGGCTTTGGTCGAAAACGTGAAGAGGATTCAGCAAACCTATCCCTCTGTCACGTTTTCTTGCCCCAACTTAATCTAGCTTAATACATGTATTTCAAGACAGTAACCATTTTTAAAAGTTGATTTTAATCAACTATGCAGTCACTCTGGCAAACCGAAAGTGAAACAGTGTTTGGACCTAAGCATAAATCATCACCGCTGACAAGACTTAGTTCTTGAAAATACTAGAAAAAATCAATGTAATGTATGCTGAAGCACTGTTTTTCAAGGAAACTTATCTATAAACACTTTGAAAACAGTCAGATTTTTTATAATACGAACAATTTATATATTTTTTGTAGTATCATGTGTTTCTACGCCATAGTTTAATAAAGTTTCGTTCAACCAGATGCTCTGCTGTCTCCGTAAATCTCCGACAAGCAGAGAGTCTCTTTTGCTTGTCAGAGATTAACGGAGATAGCCGAGCATCTGGTTGAGCGAGACTAGAGTTCGATATCAATAGTGCTTAGATCCGTACTAATTTTAGAATTGTCTCGATTACTAATACATAGTTTGAAATCTATCTTTCAATATTACACAACATGATTTATATGGGATTTCCTGGAAAAAATTTTGAAGTTGAAGATGTTTGATTGTAATGATTTTCTAATGATTGTCATAAGTAAGTCTGTATGTGTGTGTGTGTGTGCGTGCGTGTCCACAATCATTTTTTAACCATGTTATTTAAGGATATGAACAATTCTTCTCATGCAACACAAAGTGATTGTGCACATTTTTTTAAGTTATTGTAAAACATTATTTTAACTTACATGTACAATATTATTGTAGAATTTAATTCACTGAACCTTACTTATATTTGATTCACAGATTCTATTGAAGAACACAAGGATTATGTCCCAAGTGGTATAGAATCAGTGGATAAACCATCATGCACCACATTACCATCAAAGAAAAAATGGACAATGGAATAGAACATTTGAATTTTATATGGACTTTAAAGATTAAAGTCTACCAAGAGAGGCAAAAGCACTGAAAGTAAAAAACAAAAGCAAATTTCTTGCTGATAGAAGTATTCATCAGAAAAAGAGTAAAATGCAACATATGCTGAGACTTAAATGAGTTAACAAATTTAGGACGTTTGGTCTTGCAGTAACAAATGATTCTGTGATAAACCCTTTAAATTTAAACAGTAATTGGACGATCATTCCCTCATGAAATACCCTGGACTTATTCATAAACAAGAGTCGTCTGTATGCTTCATGTTTTAGATTGAAGATTGAATGTGTATGTGTTATATCTGTATTACTCTCTCTGCTTCCCATCTGCAACATGTGTACCTGTGGTGTAACCTTATGGTTTAGTTTTTATTCGTTTTAAAATCTTAATATCAGCAATAAGATGTTGTAATTTCTTATGTGTTACTTTTATGTTTAAGGTTAAGTGAACATGATTGAAATATGTATTGCATATATTTTAAAAGTTTATTACAATGTAATTTAGAATACTTATAGTTTTTAAAAAAGGACAATCATATTAATATCTAATACATGTATTTACATCTAGTGTATATTTCCCCTTATGTTTGCAGAGGACATCTGTGACGTTCAATTTCTCATGACACCTCTGGGTTTTAGTCTGCTGGCCATAGACCAGAGGAGTGTATGCGATGATCTGTTTGTGTAGCTTTCTGTTTGTCTCTCTGTGAACAATTTTCAAATGCTACTACTATTACAGCTATCAAGAATGTTCACATATATATACATGTCTTATGTTTGAAATCATGCATGACACATTTATCTAACTTTGAGAAATAAAATATATAATCTTTAACTGACAAAAGTGTTCCCTTAATAATGTTGTTTTACCTCTGCAAATAAAGGTATCATGGTATAAAGGATTTACCTTGTCTGTCTGTTAATCTGTGTGTCTACATTACGGATTGCTATGCCATAGCAATATTTTTGGTGGGGGTTATGCATTTGCTGCTGCCTTTATTTGACACAGAGATGGTCATGGTCATGTAGGGATTCGTCATGACCTAGACGTGGTAGTACATGGACAAGGTGACAAGGAAAATAATGATTAGGGGTATTACCCTAATACAAAGTCACAAGGAAAAGCGTGTAGGACATTTTGATGTGGCCTAAGCTATAACCGAGTTAAGTTGTTCACACCTTAATTTTTACAAGTAGTTTCAAACCAATGGCATTTGACACTTTAGGCGTCAATGATTTTAGTGAAGAGGTTTTCTGGTCTGTTACCATATTCTCTTTGAAGATAATTATAGAAACCAAACTTAGAAAAACAATGTATTTGAAGACATTTTCTTTTTATCTTTGACACCGGTTAAGGACAATGTTTTGATCTATGTTTATCTTATCAAAAGGGGTACACAGACCAAACTTCTTCCTGAGATGCATTAACATATACTAGTATATGATCATTTCAAAGCATGCTTTGCCTGCTGCTTCTGACTTAAATTACATAAGTCTGAGATTCATAAGCACAGTATCTAAATCTTTTTATTTCAAGGGGTTTACAAAGTAAATTTCTTCAGTGCATCACTGGCTGCTCTGTTCAATGCATTACATGTAGTAAAAAAATCTGCCACCTTTTCAGGAATGCCCCATACTATGCACTGTTGCCATAAGGAGACAACGTTAGTAATTCTTCGGTTACTTTTATAAAACAAATTCCCTTTAAAAAGCCTATATATATATATATATATATATATATATATATATATATATATATATATATATATATATATATATATATATATATATATATATATATATATAAGTCTGATAAAATGATATTTTGTATTTTGTGCTCCTATACAAATCATATTCTGCTGTATGCTATACATCATTGTTTTTGCACCCATACATGGTTTGTGGGATATATCCCATAAAGAATCTATATATATATTGCCATGACATGGTTTGTGGGTTCCTACCCACAAGTATGTTATATATATTATCTACTATATATCACTGTGGGTATACTCACTGTGGGTATGTATACCCACAATGTGGTGACCCACAACGTTATCTATAACTTTGAAACCATATATGAGTAATCTTTATATTTGTCTTATATTTGGCTTCTTTATTAAAAACTATTCCTAAAAATGCGTTTCCTTTTGTAATAAGCCTATCACTTATGCAGGGTCCCACAACCCATGTTTATGGATCATGACCCGCAAACCATGTTCAGTACATATATATATATATATATATATATATATATATATATATATATATATATATATATATATAGACCCTAATTTAATGAATGTATGGAACCTGTATGATATGGTCAGCTCAGCGCCCTTGCGCCTGGAATCGGTGTCAATATGGCCCCTTTTGAGACCGAATTCCGTCAGGGGACAGCCGTACCCCCGAGTATCCGGTCTCAGCTAGATGGCACTCCTCTTAGATTGGGGCCCTGTTTAGAGACCCTACCATAATGTATGGAACCTGTATGTTAGGGTCAACTCAGCGCCCTGGCGCCTGGAATCGGTGTCAATATGGCCCCTGTTGAGACCGGATTCGTCAGAAAACACATGTACCCTCGAGGATCCGGTCTCAGCTAGATGGCACACCTCCTAGTTTGGGCGCTAGGCGCCCTGTTTAGAGACCCTACAATAAATATGGAACCTGTATGATAGGGTCAACTCAGCGCCCTGGCGACTGCAATCGGTGTCAATATGGCCCCTTTTGAGACCGAATTCCGTCAGGAGACACCTATACCCCCGATGATCTGGTCTCAGCTAGATGGCACACCTCTTAGATTGGGCGCTAGGCTCCCTGTTTAGAGACCCTACAATAATGTATGGAACCTGTATGATAGGGTCAACTCAGCGCCCTGGCGCCTGGAATCGGTGTCAATATGGCCCTTTTTGAGACCGGATTCCGTCAGGGGACAGCCGTGTCCCCGAGGATCCAGTCTCATCTAGATGGCACACCTCTTAGATTGGGCGCTAGGCGCCCTGTTTAGAGACCCTACAATAAATATGGAACATGTATGATAGGGTCAACTCAGCGCCCTGGCGCCTGCAATCGGTGTCAATATGGCCCTTTTTGAGACCGGATTCCGTCAGGGGAAACCCATACCCACGAGGATCCGGTCTCAGCTAGATGGCACACCTCTTAGATTGGGCGCTAGGCGCCCTGTTTAGAGACCCTACAATAATGTATGGAACCTGTATGATAAGGTCAACTCAGCGCCCTGGCGCCTGCAATCGGTGTCAATATGGCCCTTTTTTAGACCGGATTCCGTCAGGGGACAGCCGTACCCCCCAGGATCCGGTCTCAGCTAGATGGCACACTTCATAGTTTTGACACTAGTCGCCCTGTTTAGAGACCCTACAAAAATGTATGGAACCTGTATGATAGGGTCGACTCAGCGCCCTGGCGCCCGGAATCGGTGTCAATATGGCCCCTTTTGAGACCGAATTCCGTCAGAGAACACCCGTACCCCCGAGGATCCGGTCTCAGCTAGATGGCACACCTCCTAGACTGGGCGCTAGCTGTTTAGAGACCCTACAATAAATATTGAACCTGTATGATAGGGTCAACTCAGCGCCCTTGCGCCTGGAATCGGTGTTAATATGGCCCCTTTTGAGTCCGGATTCCGTCAGGGGACAGCCATACCTCCGAGGATCCGGTCTCAGCTAGATGGCACACCTCTTAGATTGGGCGCTAGGCGCCCTGTTTAGCGACCCTACAATAATGTATGGAACCTGTATGATAGGGTCAACTCAGCGCCCTGGCGCCTGGAATCGGTGTCAATATGGCCCCTTTTGAGACCGGATTCCGTCAGGGGACAGTCGTACCCCCGAGGATCCGGTCTCGGCAAGATGGCACACTTCCTAGGTTTGGCGCTAGGCGCCGTTTTAAAATTCTATAAAAATACAATCGGGTTCGAAAAGCTTCAATTTATAGTCGATAAAAATACATGAAAATTCGCTATTGGCAGGTAGCTTATTGGCAGGTAGCTTGACTTTAGGAATGAGAGTACCAATGCACCGGATGTTGACATCAGAGAAGTGTTAATACAAGATTAAGCCGCGCAGAAAAAGGTATGGCTAATGTGATTGGATGAATTAATTGCTGAAATAATGATTATTTAAAAGTAAATTTATCACTGTTTAAAATGAATGATGGATTGAAGAAGTACTGCAAAAAGTGAAGAAATAAGAGGGGTTAAAATAGGGGGTGGGTGTCAATTTTGGGACTTGGATTTATTTGCTGCAGATCGCTGTAAGTTGTAAACAAGCTCAATTTTGACCTATAAACGCCATGGGACCCTATGTATTTCTATTGATTTTGTGTTAGTGCTTGGAATGAACTTTCAAATGTGACCAAGGATATGTCTGTAAGTATAATAGCAAGCTAGCCAGGTGGGTTTAGGTTAACATTGAGCCCTATGGGAAATGAATTGGTACTCTTTTCCCTATAGAGACCCTATTTTTTAAATGTTTTGTAGCTTAAAAATCTCTTTTTAAATAGATTAAATGATGCTAGCCAATGCCAATTTAATTCGTCTGAGTTATTTTTCAGCAGACCATTTATTGTACATGGAGTGCGCAGCTTGATCGAAAGAGTGATTCGGATCAAATACTGCCTCCCATACTTTTCAGCCATCCTTGCAGAGGAGTTCCGCAGTCTTCTTTTAAGCCTGAAGTGGTCTCGTGCAATGAGGTTGATGTAAAACAAGGTTTGGGTCACACACCCTGAGACTACATCCACTGTCAACAGTGTCAGCATCTGGTAGGTTGCCATGTTTCATTTTTTTTATCCCCAGTTCAATGATTTAGAGTTTTTGGGCTAGAAGTTTGGGAATAATATTATGTCTAGTTTGAAATGTAGAATGAGTGCCCCCCCCCCCCCCCCCCCCCGGGTTTGGAAAGGGAATGTTTAATTTACATGATCATTACACATGAAACAGAATGGGGACCACTTTCTAGTCTTGGGGTGACACCTGGGACTCTTGTCAACTGAATATGGAATATACTTTATTTGCATGATAATATTTGTGAAGTTTTAATAGTTCAAATGCTTGAAAATGTCAACAGTGTAGAGAACAAGACAGCAGTTTTTAGAGTTACTTCCCTTTGGCTTACTGGTCAGTGTTGCAGAATTTCAACATAATGCAATTTCTTTTATTTAGACTAGCTGCATCTAATTTTTAATTTTTTTCCTTGAATGTTATTCTGACTGCATAGATCACATGTGGTAATACATGTAATTACATGTAATTTCATGTAATTGTGCTTTTTATGTACCCCACCCCTGAATAATCATTTGATTTTGTATTTATGTGTGTAATAATGATATATATGTATATTTGTAAGACATGTATGATAAAAATTGATGTATAAACATTGGTCTGTGCAATGAATAACTTGTAACACTGATTTTCTCTCATTCGTGCACTAAGGAGGATTTTCATTTTTTTGCCTCCTCTGTCTTCGGAGATGGTGGCACCAGGGCGTCGGTGTCATTTTGTCACTTTATAACGCTGACAGAGAGTCTGTATCCATCTGATCCATCATGACAGATATTTTTCTTCATGATGCAGGTAAAATTATTAGTATACTAGTCTCTGTCTCTTTACTGTGAGGCATATTTGTGGTATTCAAACCAGAACAATTACCCTTCTAGATTTTTTAACATTGTCAAAAATTCTCTTTTTCTAGGTGTAAATTCCAAAAATTTTACAATTTATCAGTTTTGTTTATTACTACAATGACTGAGCTGTAATATAATGTCAAAAATATGTACCTCTCCTTTTTCAAATTTACTGTAATACAAAATGACAGGGGGCACCTGCTAGTTCTCTAAGCTGCATTAGACTGGGGGGTGGTGATATTGTTTGCACCTGCTCAATCAACAGGAAAGGCCAGATTAGGATTAATTGGCTTATCAGAGTCAATAATGATTAAATTTTCATGATGTGAATATTTTTTACTTATAAGGTAATATTTAGCCTGTTTAATTTGCATAATTCACCAGGTTTTCATCTAATTTAAGAGGTTTTCTCAAATTCTGGGTAGAATCCACCCTTATTTAAAAATTTTATCAAATTAGTTCATGATACCCTTAAATACATTTAAACAAACACATTCATTCCGTTTTTCCATGTATTTTATTTGTTAAAGTCATTAAAAAGCAGTCAATTCATCTTGAGTCTCACTGTGAGCCCACTCTCATTACAGCATTTGCCGAGGGAGAGAGCCTGATACTCAGATGAGCACAGCATAAATATAAATCAAGATCCAGGACTCAACTTTCATACACAATTAGAGGTATGTATAAGGTTCATGAAAAACACAAATTTGCCTAATTCTGAGGTGAGTAAAATTATGAGTATAGTCGTTCGTGTATGAACACTGGAAACTATTATTGCATAGTAAAAAAAAAACGAAACTTGGTAGAATGTAATATGACGGAATTTTTGTGAATTTCTTCATGTCTGCGTTTGTGGGAATCACTCGTCTTGGGTGTAGAATAAATGTAATGCTTTGTGTTTTTACAATGAATTTTCTGTTGGATAAAATAACGGTATTCTGGTGCCGTGTGTATATACAAGGTGTGAAACCCGTGACTAAAACACAGCCTGGGGGCACGTAGTGTACACTGTTGCACTTCATTGCATTAACTGTGTTTTTATAATATTACAACTTCTCTGCATAATGGCAGGTCACTATTTAATTAATTAATGGAGAGAACACTGATTAAATATCTTATGTATGGTATTTCGTTTTCTCATTCATAGTGATTACGGGGGATAACTCTACAGTGTATTTGAATATGAAACCTTGTGTTGAGCTCATGGACGCCATACCTCGTATTTACAAGTAGCTTTCAAAGTATAATACTTGATTAAATGAAACTAAGCAATAAGGTTTTCATAAAATATAAAAGGTTTGGTATAATATTATACTTAGTTCTATCAGACAAAACCAGGGAGGTTGGTGTTGCAATTAAATTTACACTATATTTAAAATTACGATACGTAACGATATACCGACGAATAAGGCAGAGACCAAACAGCCACAAAACAGATATAATTTTTAAAAATGCTTAAAATATATATGTTTAGCAGATTTGATAACTTTAATTACTCTTTTGACTTTCTACATCGATATTCTGAAAGTATATATACTTAATACGACGACTTCCTTAATCAGTGGTCATACTTTCACTACAGTAATTATCAATTAAAAATCGGCTTATATCCCCCAATTTGGCTAGTCTAAGGATTTTTCCCAAATTTTGTCTGAAAATAAGCAATTCAGCCTATGCCCCATATCGACATATGCCCGAAAAATACGGTATATAATTATCTTGTGGCATTATGAACAATATATTACATAAGTAAGAAGATATTTATAGGCATTTGGCATGATACAATATCAGATATGAAAGAGACACAGAATTACATGCATAAAAGAAAACAATTTATGGAATAATTTTACGGTTATTAAAAGCTAAATAGAGATATTTCCCCAGATTACAAAAAAAAATATAATTTTTGGCCCTTAATTGTATTAATTTATAAACAGAGGGTTTTTCCCAGTTATATTTCTTAACATATTTTAATCTGATTTCTTTATACTGATGATACTTTATGACAAAAGATTGCTGTTGCACTTTATGATTAAAGTTTCAAAAGGTTCATCTTTTAACTGCATTTTGAAAATCTTCCCAGCTATACTAAATAAATGTTTTACAGAAGCAGTGGAAGCTGGGACTGAAAGATTCTTTGGCAATCTTTATCTTAGGATATGTTAAGTGCAATAGTAGAAAAAAATACATGTATCTTGTATTTTCTATCAGTCCAAACCAATATACTTAATATACAGAGAGAGAGAGAGAGAGAGAGAGAGAGAGAGAGAGAGAGCCTATCTGAGAGAGAGAGAGAGTAGACTTATTTTCAAATGGGTTATAATATTGGAAGTGATTTTGATTTAAATCATGGATAGACAGTGCATTCATTTTACTTTTATGTGCATGTCTGTCCTTTATTTTATCGGGGCATAGCAAAGGGAAGGGGATTGGGACTTTAGTTTAGCACTTCTAATAACAATAAATTGTTTTGATACTTACGGTAGATTATCCTGGGGGCATAGTGTTTTGTTGACACATTTTTATTGAAGTGCAAACTAATTGGAGTAGATTGTTTAAATGATTTAAAACTCTTAATAACAACACTCTTTAAAATGTTATGAAAATGTGTTGTAATATCTAGTAATATTAACAATTTAAAAATCAATTTTAAAACATCTTTTTAATAATACAAATAATACATTTTTAGCTCAAGAAGGAATTCTTTCTTCTTTAAATAAATTTAAACAAATTCAATTTCAGCTATCATTTATTCATCACATTTTCTTTACAGTGAACATGCATTAATAAGCATAGTAATGCAAAGTAATGCCATGTAATGGCAGCATTACACTAGATTTGGGAAAGTAATGAATCACATTACCATTACTTTAATGCTAATTTTGTGGCATTACACATTACTGGCATTACTTTGAAAACATATAATGCATTGCAATGCATTACCATTACATTTAGAATTACCCCAAGTCTGCTTAGGTCATAAGCAATCTTTGTTTGATGTACAAACTTCCAATGTTTCTCCATAAGAAAGATATGGACCAGACTCGATTGCACACTGTCAGACAGATAGACAGACAGACAGACAAGGGGATTCCTATATACCCCCCCCCCCCCAAAAAAAAAAAAAAAAAAACTTTGTTTGTGAGGGGTAAAATGATCCATATGAAACAATTAATAATCATGTTTTACATGTACATGTACTACCAGTCTAATATATCTCATGAAAGGTGGTCATCATAACGGCGTTTCTTGTATGAAAGGAACAAAGTCAAGATTTTGGTCAATTTTTTATTTCTATTTTTATTAGTTACATTGCTCAAAGAATGCATATTTCTGATAACCAAATGAAATTGAGTGTCATTTGTAGAGTTATAAGCAAGATACAGGCCTCAAAATTCTTTGGTATGTAAGCAAGGCCCGTGTCCTGTGTTTGTTTACATAGGTTCAATATAGTAGTAAAAACATCTTGGTCATGCTGATTTGTTCATCTTCCTTTTCATTTTTAGCATAAAGAAACACTTTCACAAGTTTAACACTTAGGTCTAAAACTGGAATATTCACTTCAGTGTGATTAAACTTTGTTTAATATTTATTAATTTCTGTGATCGAATTATAAGACGAGCGCCATCTTGGATTTTTATTGTGGCCCCTCATCTCCTCTTTGGGTTTTGTTTTGTTGCCCCGTACCTAGCATAAGTAATTTAACAAGAGATGTTTGTAAAACACTTATGCCCCCTCCCTTGGAAACATCCACAAAGAAAACGAACATAAACTGCAAATAACTGAAATTTTTCTACGTCCAAGGGCCATAACTATTTCAAAAATTGCTCTATCATACCCAAAATCAAACTTGACCTAGATATTATCATGATAAACCTGTATAATAAATTTCATTTTAATATGTTCATCCTCTGCGAAGAAAATGAACGGAAACTGAAAATAACTGGATTTTTTCTACGTCCAAGAGCCATAACTCTGTCGAAAATTGCTCGATCGTACCCAATATCGAACTTGACCTAGATATTATCATGATAAACCTGTATACCAAATTTCATTTTAATATGTTCATCCTCTGCAAGGAAAAGGAGCGGAAACTGCAAATAACTGAAATTTTTCTACGTCCAAGGGCCATAACTCTGTCGAAATTTGCTCGATCGTACCCAATATCAAACTTGACCTAAATATTATCATGATAAACCTGTATACGAAATTTCTTTTCAACATGTTCATCCTCTGTGAAGAAAATGAGCGGAAACTGCAAATAACTAGAATTTTTCTACGTCCAAGGGCCAAAACTCTGTCGAAATTTGATCGATCGTACTTAATATCGAACTTGACCTAGATATTATCATGATAAACCTGTATACCAAATTTCATTTCAACATGTTCATCCTCTGCGAAGAAAATGAACGGAAACTGTTGGTGGACCGACCGACAGACCGACAGACAGCAGCAAAGCAATATGCCCTCCCTTCTTCGAAGGGGGGCATAATAATTCTAAGTAACTGACCAATCAAACTAGCCCATTGTTTTGACCTTCAACCAGAAATAGGGATATCCCCCTAGGCCCCGATTGCTAACGCCACCTAGCGGGGGTATCCCTCAGCCAATCAAAATTTGCTAATAACAATAATAATGATAACAATTTCAATTATTCAATCATTTCTCTTATTATAAAATAACAACTTCTATCAGCCAATCAAATTTGTCAGGGCCCCCTTTTACTTTCTTGTATCTTTGTTGAGGGTCACTTTCAAAATTTACGCTATAGGCAAAGCCACGCCAATTTATTCTACTGCTTTCAAGGATTTTAACTTCAGTTAGCCATTGCAATTGTGATTTTGTGACGAAATATATTTTTGTGTGTGTGTGTGTGTGTTCTTTTGTGTACTATTGTTTGTCTATTGTCATTGTAGTTAGAAAATGAGATTTACCATGATTCTTATGCTTTTCTTCATTACCATATGTGCCTAATAAATCATGGTAATTTGCCCAAACTGGTTTTTCCTTGTTTTTACTGCTATATATGTTATCCAGATAGATAAAATTAATACATTTAAAATGTAAACACAAGCTTTGTTTACATAATAAAGAATTGTAAGCTCTGAATCCTGCATAAAACTCAACAAATGGCACTCAGATTTTGGTTGTCTATTAAAAATGCCTTACTGAAGCACTGCAAACATTAGATTTGGAAAAATCAATCTTTACCAAAATTGTGACTATGCCCCTTTAAAGAATAATTTTGCTTGATTTTCAAATATATGTGATTTGCATTGCTGTCAAAGCTTTTTATTTTTTTGGTATACGTACCAGGTCCCTCTCAATTGAGAAACTCTTCAATAATTCTTTTTTTTTGGTCAAATTAGAAAACTTAAATAATAATGCAGGTACTTATATTATCAAAGAAAATATATTTAATTGAAATATCATTTATTTACCTGGTAATACTTAAAATTCTAAGTTTTATCACTACAGTTGAACTTCGATATCTCGAACACTGATATCTTGGATACAATGGATATGTCGAAGTTAATTGTAAGTCCAAATGACTTATTTTACCCTCGATACCTCGAATACTCTGATATCTCGAAGTTTTTTAACAGTCCCATCTAGTTCGAGATAACGAAGTTTGACTGTATTTTGTTGTAAAATATCTTTATTTACCAATGAATTTGGTAATTTTATGTAATGAATTTTATTAATTTCCATTCGCATCTCTAACTTGTAAAATGAAGTGTAACTTTCCCTCACATTTTTTTACTTACCAGCAAGATGATCCATTTCTGCTGAATCTGAAAAAACAAAGAAGCAATGTTAATCATATGTACATTGTAGCTCATTCGATATGAGGAAGTGTTCTAATAATTAAAATGATAAAGTGTTCAATATGATTCTAAATTTCAGAACTTTCAAATAAGTCCAAGAATATCATCTAAATAAATTTTTAAGAATATATTTTCTTCTTATTTACAATGGCTTGTTGTCAGTATAAGCTTATAAGAAAACATCATGAATTTTATTAATTTTCATTTGCATCTCTAACTTGTAAAACGAAGTGTAACTTTCCCTCACATTTTTTTACTTACCAGCAAGATGATCCGTTTGTTCTGAAACTATTTCTGAATCTGAAAAACAAAGAAGCAATGTTAATCATATGTACATTGTAGCTCATTTGATACGAGGAAGTGTTTTAATAATTAAAATGATAAAGTGTTCAATATGATTCTAAATTTCAGATCTTTCAAATTAGTCCAAGAATATCATCTAAATGAATTTTCAAGAATACATTTTCTTCTTATTTACATTAATGGCTTGTTGTCAGTATAAGCTTTTCAGAAAACACAAAACTAATACAATTTTAAAAATTTTACCCGAGAATTGCTTGTTGTTCCCAATTTTTACAGTAGGCATTGGAGAAATGTTTTGGTGTTGGTCTTCTTCATTGCTGTTAAGATACAAGAAAATTTCATTCAAAATTTAATTTCATGTGAGGACAACAAGCTGAATAGGTTAATACATGATTCTAGAATTTTTCAAAGGGTGATCAAGGTAAAGGAAGTGTGTATGTGGATGTCTATCACATTCTTATAAACAAGAGATGTTTGCGAAACATTTATACCCCTTCTCTTGAAGAACACTGTGAAAAAAATGAATGGAAACTCAAATAATTGGAACTTTTTCAAGTCCAAGTGGCATACCTCTGTCAAGAAATACTTGATCATACCCAAAATCAAACTTGACATAGATATTTGTATGATAAATCTAGCTGTTTAACAAATTTTATATCAGTAGGTGCAACCTCTGCGAAGAAAATGAATGGAAACTGACTGACAGACAACAGTAAAGCAATATTATAATCACCCTCTCTTCTTCGAAAGAGGGCATAAAAAGAATCAGTAGTGAGGAAATACTTTAGTATATTATGGAACACCTTATTATATGCATATGGATGAAATGATATGAATAATATCAAAATAATTAATTGTACTTATTAAGCACATTAAGCATGTCTAATCGACCACAAATGCAAATGAGTTTAACAAAACTTATGAAATAAAAGTAAAACATTTAAAAGGCCCAGCAGGTTTAAAGCTTATGAACAGAAAATCAGTTGCTGACTCTTAAACATATTTAAAAAACATAAAAGATTGGCGTTCATTTTGTTTATTTACAATGTCAGAATATGAAGGTGTCCCACGCATCCTTAAGTAAAAGATCACTATAACTAAAAGTCATTACAACCCCATTCCTGAACCTGAACCCAAAATCAAGGGCCGTGAACATTATAACTTTGTAGAACCCTCAGATTTCCATCCGTGCTCCTTCTGCATGATTATATGATTATGCATACACTTTTCCTGCAATTAATTACTGGGGAATATTGGTAGGTGGAATTAATTATAAATTAATAAATGAATATTCATAGGATGAACAATAAAGTCCCTATTATTTAATAAAGAGGTAAAGCACATGTTGACAAAATATATAGCCAATTATATCTTATCATGAACCAAAAAAAACAACTTTGGCCTTAAATTGTAGCAAACTAGCATGCACAAGAATGAAGAGAAAGAAGGTTTTAGGGTCATATGATGCATGTTTAAGTGACCACCCTCCCCCCCCCCCCCCACTTTCAATTTGCTTCCGACGCCATTGCTCTATATCTTATTTCTTATATACCCTAGTTATGGCCATGAATATTAAAATATGTTTTGTATAATCTAATATCATTACAAAACGTACCGGTGCGGAAACGATGTCTCGGTACGAATCGCTCATTGAGTGAAACGATTTTAGAAACACCCTGTATAACGAAAAAAACAGTTTACAATACACTAATTTCTATATAATTTAAATGAAATGATGATAAACAAAAATTAACTTTATTTTTATAATAATTTGGCTCCTTTCATCATTTAAATTGCAAAATATAGTAGATAATTCAAAATTCAAAAATTTCTACTTTCGTTTTGTTTTAAGATAGGGACTAACGTTAATCATGCTAATCAATGTATTAACACTTTATTCTGACTCTAGAAACAACATTTTAAAAACAGAAAAAAGTAAGAAAACATTATTTCACATATTCAAAAGGAAATAAAAGTTGATGTAACCTTTTCCCCATAAGTTTTTCTTCGATCCACCATTTCCAAATGACATCTCCGTCATTGTAAAATCAACATGGCGGCAAACCTACCGATGGATGAACGTAAATTTAACAAGTAATAGCTTTCCATAAAGCTTGCCTACGGAAGCCCGTTGGTGCCACGTAGGAGAAATATTTTATCTAGCGACCGCCACTTATTATTTAGCGGCCGCCACATAATTTATCTGGCGGCCGCCACTTAATATCTGGCGGCCGCCATATAAATCATTTGGCAAAAGGAAAGTGTTATTGTATCTATATTTGGTTAAGAAGATGGACGTTGACACAACCGCTACTTTTAATATTCATATGGGTTTACCTACAAAGAAATTTTGTGTTCCCTGGAAGTTTAAATCATCGAATTATTATTAGTTTAAGCTGGCTCTATACACAACTTTTTGATGACGCAGTACACAAAAAAGTAAATCTGGAAGCATGCATTTCCGGTACTGACCGATTTAAACTGAGGCGAATTGTATGGGGACCGCTTTTTTGAAAAATTTGTTAAATGAATAGATTTAATTTGATAATAGGAAAATTCATTACAAGTTTACAAGTAATGTGGGATGTGACACCTTCACGTTGTGTGGTATTATTTATCGAAATAAACAATAAAAAGAAGTATAGTTTTTAAAATAGTTTCTTTCCCATCATCGATATCTTACAGCGTAGCGCAGTGGGTTAGTGGGTTCACTACAAACCTATATACGTCATGAGTTCGATTCCGATTGAGAACAATAAGTTTGTTAACTTAACAAAATTTTCTTAAACGTATTTTTGGTTGAATACTGTGAAAGAAAATTCTAAACCGGTGAAAATATTTCAATTATGATATTCTTTAATGCACATTAATATCGACACCTTAAGGAAATGGGACGGTAGCTTTGAATCTCTCTTATAGGTTGGGATACATAAATCCTATAAGCTTAGTCAATTATCCCCTTCATTTATTTGACTTAGTTTTGCATTAAAGCGAATTTATTCACTTATACAGGCCTATAATGAAATATGTACTATGTATTTATCATTCCAGCATTATATTTAGGAAATTTTCTTCAACTCAGAAATGAAAAGTCCCCAAGGTGGGACTTAGGAACGATAACCCTTACCTGCGGAACTTTCATACCAAATAACATTTAAAACATTTTTGGTGTTTATTTGCGATGATTTTCATTAAATTTTTTACGTCACATTTATTGAAATACATTTTCTTATATTTCTTTCTCCGAAACACGCTACCGACCTCGGAAAATCAAGTATGTTGAATTTACATCGAGATCGAGAGTCGCCATTTTTACATGTAAACAAAGTGAACCACATGAATTTACGGAACTGGTGATGGTGTTTAAAAGACTATCCGAGGCAAGTGAAGAGACGATATCAGTAGTAAATTGCATGAAGAATTTAATGGTACTAATTGTTTTCACAGAATTTGCGTATAAATAAGGTAAATTAGTCGAAAACTAGCGCACGTTTTTCTGCGCAATAAATATACAATTTTTTCAATGGGTGGCCTTGTAGCTCTCCGGTCTGTCAATATTTTTTCCCGGAGAGCTACAGTTCTGCAGCTACATCAAATCAACAGATAGACGAATTTCATTGCTGTTTTTCTTAAATATGGTACGTATATCTGTTTTGGTAGGTACGAATATCATAGGAATAAACTCATTATCATTAGGCCAAGGATGTTGGCAAATTCAAATTGTAAAAAGTTCAATGTTATGAGTAATTTTTATTCTAAACACAAAAAGTATTCATAAGATGAATTATTCTTGACATAAAATGTGTTATAATTACTATATTATGGAATAAGGTTCAAACGAAAATAAACTTATAGCAAAACAGGAAATGTAGACAACATTTTTCAGACTCTATTTTCCGCTGAAACTTTTTTGGCAGTACCGTAATAATAAAAGTTGAAATTTTTTGGGTTAGTAAACGTAATTTAACATACTTTCTTTTGGTTTTATCGCAATTATTCATTAAGATAAGTGTACGGCACGCAATGATTTAATAGTGAAAAATGCTTAAAGACGTAAAAAGACACCATATCAAAATTTCTATCATTGACCTCATATAAATTTTATGCCCGCAGAATAAATTCAATATTAGTAGTTTGATACTATAAATGTTTTAATGTTATTATCATTCAGTTTTTTGTTAAATAGAATTAAAAAATGTGAAAGGGCTTCAAATTCGGTCTGGAATATTTTTAAAAATTGTTACTAAAAACTTACTGCTTTGTATTTATTTAGTGTCACTGGCATTTATAAACCGTATTTCATTTTTAAAAGAGGTTAGTTACTTGTAATATTTTAACAATTAAGTAAATCACAATCATAGTGTAAAATTTTAAGGGATTGTTCTTATTTTTTAAAAAATATATTCAATGGCCATAAACTCAAAAAGTAGGTCATTGACTTTCTTTTTTGCAAGTGAAAAATAACACTTCAATCAGAGGTCTACAACACACAATAGATGGTGTTTCATTACCATCAGAGGAATTATTTTTCATTCTGAGTAAATGTCATCCTTGATGGAGAATATGCATTTTTGATTTATTTTGCAAGGCCATTGGTACTTTGCTGAATGAACCAGTTAAGAGGCACCCAGCCGGTACGCAAAAGTTGTGAAGAGGCTAGCCCTTAAAAAATTATTTACCCACTGAAAAACGACATAAATAAATAAATATAGCAGTGCACACAAAGCTTGCCGCCATCTTATGATATGTGTACAATATTGCGGAATGCTTATAATGGCGTCATACGACAATTAACTATGACCTCAATCTTTTATATATATATATATATATATATATATATATATATATATATATATATATATATATATATATATATATATATATATATATATATATATATATATATATAATTTCCCAATACAACAAAAAATAAATCGGCACAGTTTTAAATAATTTAAAAATAATAAATATCCAGAATAAAATCACAAATTGATCCTATTAACCGCAAACGTTTTCGCCATTCCTGGCTCTTCAGGCAGTTATATGTACAAATGACTAATGTGTAACGTAGTAACGTCAATAAGCAAAAGTTCATTGTGACGTCATAATAACGTTAAAGTAACGGAAAGTTAGAGTCACAGAGCAAAAAGGCGCTAAAAAAATAATAATCGCAAATATAACAAATGATTCAATTATATCACATGCATATAATAAATTTTTCACCGAGTGCGATTAAGTTTTGGTTTAAATAATTTAAAAAAGTGGTCTTCCTTGGCTAAGCGCAGTATTTCATTTTCATTTGGAAGTTTATAAAATGGGAATAGGGTAAATTTTCCCTGGCCGCATTCAGCAAAATGTTCACAGCATGGAGTATTACGAACACTCGGGTCTTTAATCTGTTGCTTGTGGACACGAACACGCGCGGTTAGTTTCCCCGTCTGTCCAATATAAAATTCTTTGCATGTTGGGCAAATAGCACATTCTACTACAGTTATTGCCGAGATCAAATAGATGCCGCGGACATTATTCTCCAATATACCACGAACGTCATCAGTAAATTATCAAATCATAAATACCTATTTGTCTCGCACTGACCATGAAAGTACAACTTTCAACCGTAAAAAGTTTTAAAACTATGTCAATTTCACGTGTTAGTTCCAGTCAAAACGATGTGTATTGCCTCAAATTTCTATTTTTAAGAGATCAATGCGGCTGTTCCTAGCACCTCCCTAGCACATTTTCACTGCGTGTTTTTACATAAAAAATATAACGTATAGTAGGAATAATCGTATTACATTGCCCTTAAAATATTAGGAACATGATTTAAAGATATTTTATAAATAAGTAAAAAGTATTAAAAATCCAAAGAAAAATTCTGTCTGTCGTCTGCATGTGATTCCTTTAATCTATAAACATTACTAACAAAGCCATTGGGGTTACACGGAACAGCCGTCAAAATGACCTAGATCGTCTCTCTATAGGAGAAACGATCTGTAGAAATACTGGGCTGTTAGTAGAATAGAAATAAAGTTCTTGTTATCGTGAATGTTGCAGGATAACCTCCTCGGTCTCGAAATGTTGTTTGAAATATAAAAGCCTCGGCTAACGCCTCGGCTTTTATATTTCAAAACAACATTTCTCGACCTCGGAGGTTATTCTGCAACATTCACGAAAACTCGTACTTTATTTCTTAAATAAATAACATTTTCCGATTTACAGTTCATCGACAAATTGGCGCGAATTTCCATCCCAGACTTTTAGTAGAACTGTATTTCCTTCTTCTATGTAGGCACATGTACCACATCTCGGGTCGCCGCATTTTTTCACGGATGGAATTTCCTCCTGCATTGTAAATCGGGCCTTGGTCAATATGTGTTTAAGATTGGGTGCTTGTCGTTGGCTACTGATTATGTCCTCGGATTGTAATAATTTCTTCATATTTTTTGACTGTTCTAATATAGGGTAAAGTCGTTTTGCGTCTGTTAGAATATTTCTGTTCCTTGGATTGTGGGTCACAACAAAAGCAAGTTTCCCGTCGTTGTTGCGATTATTAGAAGACCGGCGAGGATTACGTAGAACATGTAATGGAATTTGTGTCGTTCTTTTTACTCCAGCGTTGATTAAATTTTTCGGGTATCTCTGACGTTGCAGAAATATTTTTAATTCTTCCAGACGTTTAGATCGGAAGGTTTTGTCTGTGATAATTGTACAAATTCTCCGTGCTAAGTTAAACGGAATATTGCGTTTTGTGTGGGAAGGGTGGCATGATCTAAAATCCAGATATTGGTGTGTGTCCGTGGGCTTACAGTATAAATCCGTTGTTATACATGACCCATTTTTTATAATACGTAGATCTAAAAATGGAAGTTCCTTGTCACTCTTCTCCATCGTAAATTGTATTACATACATTAGGACTAGAGGCCATAAATTACTGGATAGACAGACATCTCTAAATACTCGGTTCTCAAAAGAATTCATACTTGAAGGACTAAAATTAGTTCTGGAAAATTACCACTTTCACTTTGACGAGGAATTCTTTTTACAAACAAAAGGTACCGCTATGGGGACTAAAGTTGCGCCCACATATGCTACGTTAGTAATGGGGTATTTAGAAAATACACTTTTTGAAAGAACATCAGAAGTGTTTGATGCCGAACTTAGTATCTATATAGGATCCAATTGGAAACGCTTTCTTGACGACTGTTTCATTTTCTGGACTAAAGGGGAAGACGACTTGGAGAAATTTCATTCTTTACTAAATACTTTAAATGAATCAATTTGTGATTTTATTCTGGATATTTATTATTTTTAAATTATATATATATATATATATATATATATATATATATATATATATATATATATATATATATATATATATATATATATATATATATATATATATATATCCAAAGTCTCTTTTTCAATGAATAATAAAAAAACTTTTAAAACACTGTTTCAAATATTTCGACCGTGTTACCGGTCTTCATCAGTCGGTGTTTATTGTCTATAGCAACACAACGTAGAACATATACTATGACGTCATAATGTTAATACAGTCTGGCAAGTGACGTCATACAACAATATTGCGCCAAAAACATATGAAATATAGGTGAGAGTCTATAGAAAGCACATTGATAGCCG
Source organism: Magallana angulata (assembly GCF_025612915.1). Classification (NCBI taxonomy): domain Eukaryota; kingdom Metazoa; phylum Mollusca; class Bivalvia; order Ostreida; family Ostreidae; genus Magallana; species Magallana angulata. Next base: position 44,406,084 of record NC_069117.1, read on the forward strand.
TAATTAGTACATAAACAAGTAAAATATGAAAAATGTATAGATAACGGGACATAAAATAAAGGAAATGTCTATACAAACTAGTAATAATGTAGTCTAAAGACAATAATGTTCCCTTTTGTTGATACCAAAAGGCATATAAGTATTTAATTTTTTCTTCCACAAATTTTCTCTGAATTTTCTGTAACAAATTTTCCAGATTTTGTAAAAGACCTCATCTCGTTGCTATTGAATTCCAGTCCTCTTCCAAAGTCAACTAAACACATCGGTGGATCCTGAATGCACATCAACCAACAATATTGCACACACTTGTTAATTAAAGGTTCACATTTAGTGGCCATTTTTCCAAATGTTGATTCCATATCCTTCAATACTATCTGAAATAAAGTAGTGAAAGAGCCCGGTAAGTGGTCGAAATAGTCATATCATACTTGTATGATATCAAGGATACAAAGCTCTTTTTAATCAATTATTTACCGTATGCAGACTTGATTCATTTATCACCACTTCGGAAAAGTTTCATCTTTGTACAATTTTTCGATACCTATTACAGAATAATCCTCAACTGTATGTTCGTCAGTATAAAAATGCATTGCTACAGGGTCGTTAGTTTCTCTCCTATAAACCAAATTCAGGGGTGTGTAGTCAATTAAATGAACTTTTTGCACTTAAAACTTTTTAAAAAAAACGTCTGAAGATTTTTAACAATGAAAGCGCTTATGTTTTGCAGTTAGTGTTGCTTTTTTTCTTTTATTATATTTTTACCGGACACTGAGAAAATACTTTTGTGATTTGGATATCTATATATATATATATATATATATATATATATATATATATATATATATATATATATATATATATATATATATATATATATATATACACACACACATACACACACACACACACATACACAAGCTAATTTCCAAAATATTTTATCAATTGTCTGTTTATTCAAAGAAATAAATTTCATCGGTAAGATTAACTTTTTCTGGCTGAAAAAAGCAAGATCAAGTTAAAAATAAACCTCTAAGATATGCAGCAGTTTTTTCAATTATTGAGGTAGTCCATCCATACATAAGGCGTATTTAACAATTTTGATTGATCTAAACTACATCAAATACCATACGTATAATTAAATTTATTATGGGGCTGATATAAACCAAATTCAGGGGTGTGTAGTCAATTAAATGAACTTTTTGCACTTAAAACTTTTTAAAAAAAAATTCTGCCCTTTACAAAAAATAGGAAAAACTAATTTTCCCATAATATGAACAGTTAATAATGAATTTTTTGGCATTTAAAATATCAAAGGTAAATCTTTATTATTTGATAAAGCCCTTAAAATCACACAAGACTTCAGTGATCAAACTTCCAATCTATTAGATATGAAATACTAGTATGGTAGTTATTGATGGACTACCTTAAAGCTGACATGAACTCATAAAAGCGTTTGGTCGCCATATTAGTTTTCATCGCTCCTCTACTGCCACTGGGGTATATATACCGGTCGAGAGAGTTACGGTCGGTTGCATTCCGATCGAGGCATTCAGGTTACACGGACTTCTAAATGCATGAACTACATATTGTAGTAAAATCGTTGTAGTAAAGAATAATGGAAACAGCAATCGATAAAATACAAAATATATTTATTCTTTGAAAGAATTTCCAAGTTATCCGTACTATTTTGCACAAATAGTGCAGCCTTACTTCACATGCACATCGAACACGCGTGTCGTTCATACAGAGTGCATAACGTCTGCATCTTTTTGAAGTCACCGGCGGCACTACATACAACACAGTAGATAAATGATAGTAAATCCAAGAAAGTAACAACGTGACATCGTTTCCATCGGTTTCTACAAAAAAAAATCCATGCGATCATTGACAATACTCGATCTGCCACAGTGTGTGATTGCGCATGTGCAATGTTATAACACACACAGGAAAACGGTCTACAATTATCGAGGATTTTTGAAGCATCTGTGTCTGCATTTCAGTTTGTCTTGTTTCGTCGTTCATTGGATATTTCTTGCCAGTGCAGTAGTTGTCATATTATTTTTTATTCAAAACGCGTTTCTACACGTCTTTTCGTCCAAGGTAACGTGTTCGGGTGAATGAAATACCTGAATGCGGTGAAGCATGAATAGTGCTTTCGGCCTATATAGGGGGTGTGTAGCGATGAGCAGAACAATAGAAATCGACAACTAATATGGCGGTAGTCGGAGATAAAAGGGAAATAATGCGTATTTATGAATTCATGTCAGCTTTAAGCACACAAGAGGCCAATGGACCATTTCGCTCACATGAACAACAGTTCTCGGTTTCTCTTTTGAAATTTATGTCACCTATAATATTGTGAAACAAGCATTCTTATATTTGACCAGATTTTACAATACATCTATCGAGTACGATTCCATCTATTTTTTTTTTTTACGAAAACTTATCATAATTCATAGCCCTGTAGAAACAGACAGGACTGAAATCTACACGCCCGTTTATCGATTTGTCGTAACCTTAAGCGACCTAATAAAAATACAGACTGCACGAAATAATCATAATTGATGTCAGGCTCTTTAGCTAACGTCCTGATGTACATTAAGAGTAATTTAGTTAATTTTACTTACATGTACTTTTTACAATCACTTTATTGATTTGTTAAAAGATGTAAATCTACACATTAAAATTATTTCTGCATTGCCGTCACCTGCATATCAAGCATGAATCACCAAAGAAAGCATTTCGTTGTTTAAATCACTAAGCGTACTACTGTTGTATTTCTTCAGTAAATGATTTTTAAACATAAATCCTATATATATGATATATGTCTATGTTGAGCAATGATCGGGGGAGGGGGGGGGGTTCAAAGTTTGTACAATTAATAATTTATCTTAGGATGCTTAAACAACTCAAAGAACTTGCAGCACTGTAGTACTCGAAAATATTTTCAAATGTTTTTCTATATAATTGAATGTCAATTCTGAACCCCTCTTTGCACCCTATTATTAACCTGGGGTCATGGCGTTAAGAATTTAGAACCTACACTATCTGGGGATGCTTACATATTAATTTCACAAATTGAAGTATTTATGGAAAGGATTCATTCTGAGTATAATGAGGTGATAATTTTGGTCAGGGCGTGATCAAATCCAATAAAGCCCGAAGGAAAGAAGTTTTTGAAAGACATTTACAAATGTACCTATATTTTCATCGTTTCGTGATCATATCCTTTTTGAAAAAGGGTTTCATTCTTTATTTTTATAATTTAAAACAATATTTTGTATTGTATTAGTTTGATTAAATTCAGCTTAGTGGTTCTGGAGAAGAGGTAAAAAATGTGAAAAGTTTACAAACGGAAAGATGGACGGCAGACAACAGGTGATTAAAAAAGAGCCAAAAAGTGATGCACAGGTAAAACCTCAGTCATTACTGGCCGTACGTGATCGTGTGTGTGCTACGGGCGATCACTGCAAAAAAAAAGAATACATTACATATATATACAAATGTATAATAATCCTGTCCATAGTGAAGTTATATATACATAAAACACAGAGAATAGAGCTCGCTCCTTTCAAAAACAAAATTCAGATGTATGGATATCATTTATTAACGTAATGATGTTACAAAAAATGTTAATAAAAGATTTAACTCAATTATAAAAGATATGACATTAAACGTTTCATATGGTTATAACACATAATATGTAGTACTTTAAGTTCGTTTATTACCTATATAAATCTTTTCATATTTAAGATTCAGCTGAATATTTACACGAATTGGTAGATAACAACAAATACCGGTAATCGTCTTTCAGTTGAGACTGAGAAATATTGAAGAATTCCAAAGTGGAGGTAATTTGTCATATTTGTAACAAGGGGCGGGGAACTGTCAAGTTTCACACTGTCCTTGAAGCTTATTTTATCCACATTGCCAAAAAATATAAATTAAAAAACAAATACAAACTAGATCGTTCTCGTTGCGAGCAACGCGTGGGTCTTCCGACCGATTTTTGAATTGATCACATAAAACTCATCAATTCAAAGATGAAAATAGTAAATCTAAGCGAAAATGAGTGAAACATTTTTGCGGCACCCGGGTCTTGAACCCAGGTCGCCTGGGCCATGTCTACGGACTCTCGCTTCAGGACTTTGATGCTTAATAGATCGCGTTATTTGATTTTAAAACAAATTACATATTCTGAATCAGTAAAAGGGTCACTATCATCTAGTTTGAAAAAATATAAAAAAAAAAAACAAAAAGTTGAAAATTTTCATTTTTTGAATTTCCTTGCAATGACGACCGGCCGTGACGACAGACATTCTCTTGACCGAGGTACACTAGCAAAACGCTAGATCTGTCATGTCTGAAAATGTCAGCCCTTTATCTTTATTCGTTTTTGAGAAACGTCGCAGACAAAATTGATTTTTTAATAATCGTAAAATGACGATAACTTCCGACCGGAAGTAAATTTTCAAAAACTGTTATGGCGGTATAAATTCAGAGTACGAGGCATTAGCCCTGAAAATTTGAAGAAAATCGAATGAGCCATCTCTGAGAAATCGCCTGCACAAAATGTGTAAGGAAAAAAAGAATAATAAAATTGAGAAAGAAACAATACAATAATAGAAGGGTCTTCCGCTGAAGACGGAAGACCCTAATGAAATCAGACACAAAATTTAGAAGAAAGACAACTATATATACAATGTACACTAAATTTGCAAATATTTTCATAATACAAGATGATGAAAATGTACTGCATTGTTACAATATCCAAAACGGGTAATTTAATTATATTCCATACAGCACAAATGTTTTCTTTCTCAAAGGCCAAACGTTAACTTTACATTGTATCCAAATACATGTAATCAAATTGATTACATGTACTGACGAACGGTTGATTATAAATTGTCTTGAAATAACGTATCTGATTTACGTGATGATTCAATTCTTGATTTTCTCTTTTCATGATCACTTTCACATTGCAAAGCATGCAATACGTAAAAACTAAGTCTGGTACTGTATGCTATTAAAAGCCTTTTTAAACACATTTTAAAGACATGTGAAAATATTTATCAGATTTATCTCATTTTAACAATTACATCGTACTAGTAGTTCATGAATACTTAAGAGTTATATAAGTAAACATGTATGTGTATATACTTGAGCATTTTTTAAGAAGATGGCGGAACAAGAGAGTGCAAATGTTCATTTGGTTTTTTCGTAAAAACAATTTCAAATAATTTTTTTTCCAACTAAATATACTAGATGATGTTACATTACAAGTTTACAAAAGTACAGTTTCTAACTATATTCAGTTTTGAATATTTTAACAAACGATAAGAAAAAAAATAAATTCTAAAGTTTTGGTAGTATCGAACCAACAACCTTAAAACCCTAGCTCTAAAATGTTACCTTATGTCTTGTGCTCTAACCAATGAGCTGTTTCAGTCGCAACTTCATTGTTAAATGTTAAATGCAACTTCAACTAAGAATTTACGGACTTGTAGTATTTTTTTAAAACGTTCAATTGTTGGGACACAAAATGACATTTTTAAAGTATAGTTGGTCATCTCTCCACGTTTGTGTTGATTGAAATCGGTTTGATTTCCTTTAAACCCTATTTAGACTATGACAAAAATATGGAGCCCAGACCGACTCTATATAAGAAAAGGCATTGAAGTTCTAGCAATGACAGTATTTGGAGGTTTTGACATGCAAACGCCAGTTTAAATCAACCTATTCCAAATATTAAACATATTCATAGGTTATAAGTCGATGTTTTGGTAAATATACATTGTTTTTAATAATTTCTAAAGAAATTATAAGATTTGTTCATATTTTAATTTTATAGTACCTTAACTATCTTTAATAGGCAGTTTACACGCCTTATTCACCCATCTTCTTAACGCTCAAACTTGGATTTTTATCGATAAAAATAAGGTTTGACATAAGATTAAAAAAAATAAAAATTAAAACAACACAAAAGTAACCATCTAATAAAGATGAAAAAATACCATGAAATTTCCTTTCTTTGAATGAATTATTGTGCAACAAATGCTCGTTTCTTTTTTAAGTTTTCTTTTAGATATTGTCAAAACTTGTTTGCTCTCATTTAGTGTCTCCCAATAAATCGAGCACGGTTTCTTGTGTTTTCCCGGTTGTCTTGTCCACACCGCAAACAGTGATTTCTGTTTCCCCAAATTTGATCGACACCATCACTGATCTTTCTGTCCCGCCACTTAGATCTGGCATTTCCACCGACAGTTTACCAATATATTCACAGCCAGGATCGGTAATAAACTTTGGATCTATTTTATCTGATTGATAGAACTGCAAAACCATCGATTTCATGTCCTTTGATGATGCAAAAACCTCTTTTTCGACTGTTTTTCCAACATCAACTGAATCTCCTATGGCTACCATTTTCTCAAATACATCAACACAATAAAAAGTGTTATCTCTCTTTCTCTTTTTGATTCTGGGATCGATTCCCTCAGTAAAGTGTCGCATTGAATCAAAACCGTAGGTGTATGGAGTTATTCTAGATGAAATAATGTCGATGTCTTGCCCAAACATCACTGCTCCTTTTAGGACAGCAAGAACTGGGTCTGTGGGAATGATAACATTGTATCCAGAGAACCTCTCCTTAAACTGCCTCACAATGAAATCTGCCTGGGCAAATCCACCCACAAGAATTATGTCTTTGATGCCTTTCATATTTGGATTATCCAAGACTTTTCTCACACTGGTATACAAGTTAGTTAAGGTCAGGTCAAATATCTTCTCAACCAAACCGGGTTCAAAACTTAACTTACCAGTGCGCACCTTAACATTGGTATATCCTGATTCAGTTATCAATTGCTTATAACCCTTGCCCTTTACCGTTTTGCACAGATCTGCCAAAGATGGAAGAATTTGCAACTGAAGTTTACTTCCAGTGGAAATATCTCTCTTTCTAAGCTCAATGTTGGACTCCATATCAATATAATCTGCAGTGAGCTTTTTAAATTCATCAATGACTTCTTCTCCAAATACATTTGTCATGATTTTCCAGATGTTCTCATTGATTAAATTTCCTCCCCATGCCCCTCCAAAGGATCGATGCAACTGCTTCATAGTTTTATCCTCGTTTAGCTCTAAAACTGTCAAATCTGCTGTTCCACCTAAAAAGTTAAAAGTGAAGAAATTCTTAAAAACTGTTTTTTACTTTAAAGTCTCATTTACATTTACTAAGTCTCCTCATAAGTAAAGTGGACTCTATATATATCTTCTCAAAACCAGTTAATATCAGGAATGTAAAAATTGCTCCCATCCCTTAAAGGGGCATGGTCACGATTTTGGTCAAATGATATTTTTCTGTTTTATCTTTAACAATGCTATAGGTATGCATTTCAAATGATCAAATGAAAATTGAGAGTCAGTCGTATAGTTATTAGCAAGAAACAGGGCTAACAATTTTTGTTACGTAAACAAGGTTTTATCCTGTTTTTGTTTACATGGGTTCAATATCCCGGTAAAAAGTCTTTTCCAAGCTGATTTGGCTATCTTTTTCTTCATTTAGAGCATAAATAAACAATTTATAACGTTTAACACATTTATCTTCCTAACTGAAGTATTGTAAACATTAAAATTGGGAAAAAAAAATTACCCAACATCATGACCATCCCTTTAACATGGGCTTTCAAATAACAAAAGGCCCATGGGCCACATTGATCACCTGAACAACAGTTCTTGTATCTTGAAATTTATACATTATAAAAATATTATAAAATAATTTAAAAACTCTCAAAAATTCTTAATGTTCCAAGATTTGAAAATTCATTAATTCGAAAACAATACTAAAACAAAGGTAATTACAGATTACAAATACAAAGCTAACAGAGACATGACATCACCTTTATAAGGCATCATCTCTATGAGACCATCTTTATCATAATATATGAAAATCATAGTTAATGATCTTAGATATTCATACTATTGTTGACACATTACCGAATATCATATGCTAATTCTGAACATGCCGCAAATTTGCGGCAATTGTTTGCCAGATGCCTTATATTTTTGTAAGGGTTGCCATTTCCTCTTATTATTTCCTGTCTAAATGGCAGCCCCTTTGAAACCATTGTAATGAGAACAAGATTAGGTTTTCAAAAAGCTAAGAAACTCAGCCAGCGGAATATCAATTTTAGGATAGAAGTGAATACACAATCTATTTAAATACAAAAGGCCCAATGGGCCACATCGCTCACCTGAGCAACACTGGCTTTATATGGGCGTTCAAAGGATATTGTGCCATGTGGCCCTTCGGTAGATTAACCAAAAATGAATATCCGAATTGTCACTTATGTTTGCATATACTTAATCTTTGACATATTTACCTTCATGGAATACCATTTTACCGAAAATAAAATCATATGCAATATAAATAACTTAATTTTCAGTTGGTGTTCACGGTTAACTTTCAGTTCCCTTTATTTTACCCCCCCCCCCCCCCCCAAAATCACTTAATAAAATGATTAAAATACATGAGAGCATAAAGGTACATCTCCTCCCTCAACTACTTGCTACTTATTGTATTTTTAAAAATTCTATATGTGAAAGAAGAAAAGTGTATCTCAATGCACCAGCATGAATGCGCTCAATTCCTCAAATTAAAAACATTGAAAAAATGTAATTGGCCTTCTCCATTATAGACGATTGTCATTTACCAGGCATGAATTCATTTCATATGACCTTTCATATCCTTACTCACTTGATTGAAGAAAATAAACTTAACTGAAAATGTTGTCACATATGTTAAAGAGCTATAATTCAAATTAATGTATTGGCAGGCATGTCGCTCTATTGTACCAAGGCCCATCCATTATTTTCATCTTTATTAAAAAAAACAACAAATGTGTATAAACAAAGATGATTTTCCATTGCAATAATTTTTTAAGAACACCGATAATGCTTTTATCCTCATTATGATAATGTGTCAGGCCTACGGAAACTGTTTAAAAGGCATTGTTTTCATTTACTTGTGTTAAAAAAAAAACTATCAAAAATTTGTGTAGATTTTATGCAATTCATCGTTGAAGAAGGGGCACCAGAAAGTAATTACAGCAAATCATCCTTTTAGCAAGACATTTCTATTGGTCAACCAAAATTTCAGTGTCAATCGTAGAATCATAAGCAAGATACATAGCTTGGTTTGAGTCATGTTATTGTTCACATGAGTTTATTACATTCAACTTAAGAATTTTAAACTTGGTATTTCCTATTCAGCATAGCTGAATTTAAAATATAAACAAACTAAAGGATGACCTCAGCTTTAAGTACACACATATAGTAGCATTGAGCACAAAGCTCTGTATCCTGCTTATTACTCGAAGCTTGACTCTCAGGTAAGTAAAATTATAGGAATTTGTAAACAATTAAACCAAGAGAAACTGCACTAAAACAAAGAGAAAACTCAATTTATTTTTCATCATATTTATACTTTAGTTATATATTTCTATCAGCGAGAATAATCTCCGTTTAGATTGAATAGACGAGAAAATACTTACAACTAGCCTAAAACACATTGCAGTAATCAACTATTACGCAAAACCATACCGTATTACCATTAGAATTTGTATTTTAGTTGTTAAAGTACCGTACCTATCAATATATCTTATTTTCTGCAAGTAACAGTCAGCTGTCTTACTTTCCGATGTCTATATTTGATTGGTACGTAAAAATTACAAAATACAGGCGATAGCTCCCCTAAGTTACAAACCGTAATTCATGAAAACGAAACGAAAATCAAAACAAGCTAAAACCATTGTCAAAGGTGAAAATGTCAACGGATTGGAATATTTAATCTCAATTTACTTCACAAAATCGGCATTAATGTATCTTGCACGTTTCAAATATTCCTTTCGCGCGCAAACTGTTCCACAACAACCAAATTCATCTTTGTCAGATTGACCCATTTCTTATACGTTCAAAATGGTCACATACCACTATTTTTACCCCGTGCTCATTGACCACGCAAGTAGTTCCATTCTAAAAATGTATGTATTATTTCAAAAATTCCTAGGGGTACTAAATGGTCGAATTTGGTTCCTTTTATGGCATGGATGGAAAGAAGAAGGTTTGAAAAAAAATACAGGCAGGAAAAAATTTAGAAAAATTATCTTTACAGGCGCAATAGAAAGGGTGTAAAGAGGCCAATGTTTACACAAATTCCAAAGTGAAAGTGAATTTTTCATGGTAGGGGTTATTTTAGGGGCCATATCTCAGTCCCCTCTCGATTGATTTTCCTGTAGTTTGGATATGTTGTTGGACTAGTGTCATTCTATAGGTATGCCGTATTTGAACTCATTTGAGCCGGTGGAATTTTTTATATGATTTATTTTTGTATAAAGGAATAAGAGGGAAAAATAATTGTGGTCTGTGTCCAAATGGCCGCTTCTTTGTTTCAAAGAGGGTTTTGAGATATGGAATACCGAACCCGAAGTTAAACTGATTGACCCTCTTTCTTTTGTCTTATTATCATTTCCGTAAATTACTCAAATTTGAAACAGAATTAGCCCTTAATTTTTGCAATTTATTTTTCCTTCCCATAAGGATAATTTATGCTAAACTACGTTGAATTTGAGTCAGAAGTTCTTGAGAGAAGATTTTTGAAAATGCACCCCCCTTTTTCTACAGTTTCGAGGTTTTCTCAGCTTTGAATAAAGATGGGTCTTTCATTTCTGCAATTTATATTTGCCTTACCATAAGGGTGCTTTGTGCCAAATTTGGTTGAAATTGAATAAGCGGTTTTAGAGAAAAGTTCAAAATGTAAAACGTTTACAGACGGACAGACGGACAACGGACAAAATGTGATCAGAATAGCTCACTTGAGCTTTCAGCTCAGGTGAGCTAAAAATACGAGATATACATTTTCCAGAGCAATCATAATATACATCTGTACATTTCAGATTGCACCTCTATGTTTTATGTCTGTATGTGAGGAGACAAGCTTGTTAGCAGTGCACATATGACACCTACTTATTACTTAAATTTTGTAACTTTCAAAAAGATTGCTCTCTAAATGCCATGGTCCACCACTGCCAATATATATATTCTCTCTAATCTTGCTAAGATGGGAATAGGGTAAATTTTCCCTCGCCGCATTAAGCAAAATGTTCACAGCATGGAGTATTACGAACACTCGGGTCTTTAATCTGTGAAAATTTACCCTATTCCCATTTTATAAACTTCCAAATGAAAATGAAATACTGCGCTTAGCCAAGGAAGACCACTTTATTAAATTATTTAAACCAAAACTTAATTGCACTCAGTGAAAAATTTATTATATGCATGTTATATAATTGCATCATTTGTAATATTTGCGATTATTTTTTTAGCGCCTTTTTGCTCTGTGACTCTAACTTTCCGTTACTTTAACGTTATTATGACGTCACAATGAACTTTTGCTTATTGACGTTACTACGTTACATCTTAGTCATTTGTACATAACTGCCTGAAGAGCCAGGAATGGCGAAAACGTTTGCGGTTAATAGGATCAATTTGTGATTTTATTCTGGATATTTATTATTTTTAAATTATTTAAAACTGTGCCGATTTATTTTTTGTTGTATTGGGAAATTATATAGTATATATATATATATATATATATATATATATATATATATATATATATATATATATATATATATATATATATATATCCAAAAATAAATAGTATAAATCCACACACGTAGTATTATATGAAAAAAAATCACAACACCGAAATAAACTCAACTAGTTTCATTTTAAATCATCAGGAGAAAACTCCTGATGATTTAAAATGAAACTAGTTGAGTTTATTTCGGTGTTGTGATTTTTTTTCATATATATATATATATATATATATATATATATATATATATATATATATATATATATATATCAGGCTTGGGGCGAATTACATTGTAAAGTAATGCATTACATTACCATTACTTCATGAATTTGGGCATTAAATTACCATTACCATTACTTGATTTTCTTGAAGTAATGCATTACATTACCATTACATGAGTAAAGTAATGCATTACCATTACCATACATGTACTTTGTTTTAAAAAAGTAAAGCTAATCAAGAGCTTTTGCAAATGTTTCAAATATAAAACACTCTTTAACATATATCTACAGGCTCATGTTCAGTATCAGGTTCAAATTCAATGACTATATATACAAGAGTCATTCTTTATTTGCTCAATATACAGTATA
>NC_069117.1:47948326-47950826 GCF_025612915.1 Magallana angulata
ATGCAAACGTCTAGCTTTAAACCATTTCTCCTCGCACTACATTGATATAATATGCTGTAGAGAGATATGTTGGAGCAAAAAGATGAAAAAAGAACAGAAATATCGGTTATTCTTGAGAATAAACGATCCTAGAGGTATAGTTACCCGGTTTCTGTGGTGCCCAGTGGATAAAAGTCATTGACTCCATCTAACACGGTTCGACTCTCGTTAAGTGAGTCTGGGAACATGGTCAATATAAATTTTTAAAAATCTTCGGACAAATTAGATTTGAATAAATATTTACTACATATACAATTTGAAATCAATAATTTTTCAGAATACAAGAAATATATTTAACTATACCAATTTATAAATTCTGGTGAGTAAAGTTTCTATATAGCTCTAAAAAAATCATTTTAAGTACCCTTTATTGAGCACCCATGCTGCCGTAATCCCGATCTTTACGACAACACAAATCAATTTTTAGGGATAACACCAATTGCTGTATTTGAATCAGCAATCTTAAAACATAAGAGTTGCTTTTAAATATCAGGGTTTTTTTTTTAATTACAAAATAAAAAAAAAACATATCGATTTTAATGACAAAAACGCTGAAAGTGACAATGTTACTTGATGGAATTATTCATTGAACCAAAAAACCCGTATAATCATTTACCAGCATTTCTTTCCATAAATTAAATGTCTAGAAATAAATAGTGCTGTTATAACAACTTTTTTTCAATAAAAATATGAGGAAAGATAATAAAAATAAACGATGGCAATGCCTTAACTAAGGAAGTAGTACTAAACTGTATATTCCGACCGAACGATTCTTGCAAAAACAGAGCACCTAGAATATTTCCAGAATCCACTTCCTCAAGATAAATTTAATTTTTGTTTTTGGTGTGTGTTAAAACAGAAATAAGATATTCTACCATTTATTTTTCCTCTTAGTAAAAATTTAATTTGTAGTCCAATTTTATATTAGTTTTAGTGCCCTTTGATTTATTTACATAATTAGTGCGCAACGGCGTTAGAGAGTACTTGTAACAACCTATATTACATCTTTGCTAGTCAAAGGTTTTCTGTCCACGCCGATTATTGGGAATGGAGTAGACCCGAAACCCTATGGTTAGTAAAGATACCAATTTGAAAACACAGTTTTGATAACTTTTGCGTAAAATCTGAAAGTTCAAAAATCGAAAATGTCCTCTCTTATTGTTTGAGTGCCGTGTACAGATTTAGAACCATTGTTTAATGTGTCTCAAGATATTTGTTCATCATTTTCCTCTTGGAGTGTCCGATTCTAAGCAATTAATTCAAAAATGAATATAAATAGTCACTGAACATTGTTATTTAGTTCCGGTTTCCACATGAACAGCTGCAGAAATTGAGAATAGATCACCATTTTAACAATGAATAGTTTCCCCGTATGTTCTTTGAATAGAAGTACACCACTTCTTGTGATTTTATAATTCGTTTTTTCTTCTTTTGCTTTACTGTGCAGCAAGTTGAATTTTATTTTGATGTAAATATTCCCTTTTCCCTGAGACATTTGCATGAGATTTCGCTCAGACCAAGATGGCTTTTGATAAAGCGCTTTGATGCCCTTTTGTAAATTCTAGATTTCGTTAACAGGTATAATTAAAAATAAGTTCATCTTCTTTACATTTGAATTCGAAGTTGATTTCTGCATTTTTAACACGACTGTGTGAGCGTTATCGCCCAGAAATCATGTGATGGGTAGAACTGTTTTGTCGGGCGCTGGGGGACCTTATAAGTCGCGCTTTGTCGCTAGCTCTGTATATCCATTAGAAAAAAAAGTACCGACATATTAACTTGTAAGTGATAAAAATATTAAAATATTATAAATTTTTTATCGCATTCAATATCGATTTGAATTTGAATAATTTCAATTATAAATTCTTTTTATACAAAAGAAATAACTCTGTGAAATATAAATCCTGCTTTTTGTGCAATCGCGTTAAAGTCGCGATTTGAAGGTAAATAACGACAGCCATTTTACATATCACTCGTCGCCTCTTTTTTCGTATGTAAGTGTATAGATAGAGTTAATTTACACAAGAATTACATTTCCTTTGTAGAATAAAAAGTGTGATTTGGGGGTCAGCAAATTAAACAGTCGAGCATTTACACAACAAAATGGCGTGAAAATAAATAATCGAAGTGGGCGCTAAAATAATCAAGTTTCCTCGTCCAATTAAAGGCTCGTCTTGGAATTTAACAAAATAAACAGCGTTAATCTGAATCAATATGTAAAGGTAATGTGTTAATAAACAACAAACATTCTATTGACAGATTTTCTGCATGATGAGAACGCGGTTCTTTGTCCCGAATGGTCAGAATTGTTGGTGTTTTATTGTCTGGGTGTCTTATCGTAACACAAGTACACTTGTTGAACCCCTCATAGATATTAAATAAAAACACGTGTGAAACTATACATCTCTTTCAGACCGGTTTTCTTTCAAAACGCCGAAAAGCGAGTAAAAAGGAGGAATTT
>NC_069117.1:47960826-47963326 GCF_025612915.1 Magallana angulata
TTTGATCTTTTGGTATGGCTTGTATACAACATGAAGATGAAATCAATTTTCCCTGTGTTTATCTTCTCCAAAAGAACAAGATGGCACTAAGTCTAGTGATTAAAACTTGAAGCAAATATAATCTAATTCTTTATTTGTCTAGGTGCGTATGAAGTGGAGTTATGGTCCCGATTCATGTCGTTGAGCCAGTTCAAATAAAACATTAGGGATAAACAGTTTGGTCACTGATTTAAAACTCACCCTGTCTCCACGAACAAATTAAAGATTTTAGTGACTCTTGATTTTGAACTAAACTCTGCAAGAACAAAGACACGGAATTATCCAAGGAAATACTTCAGAACTAATTGAACTAAATGATTTTTGAACAGAGCCGGTTATTTTTAAGCTGAATGGGTGTGTCTCTCCCCTCGTGGCTCATTGTGGTAATCTTTATTTATTGCGTTTAAAATCACATAATAATACGGGATTTGCCTCATAAAGTCCACCAGATTAAAATTGAAACATTAAAAAATGGGAGAAGGAGCAAGATGTCTTGCTAGGTTTTCCTGTTAGAAATCTTTTTGCACCAGGGTGCAATCACATTTGATGAAACCAAATTCAATTAGCATGAACAATGGCAGGTGGTCCTGTTACATTTCATTTGATTTAAATAAACCAAGGATTGTTTCCGCAGAACATTTGCATTCATCAGTGTAACAAGTTTACACAAGGCTTGAATCTTTTTATATTTTTGTAATTGTAATCTGACTAAATATTTTGTGAAGGTGAATGTATATGTGGATAAGAAGTTTCGGGAATAATCAGATACTGTCGGACGAGTGGCTTCCACTGACTTTCATATTTACTTAGTCAATCGATTCCCCGTGATTTCTGAGTTTGGAATTGATATTGGTGGCTTCGAGAGATACAAAAGGCAGCTGGAAAAGTTTTGAAGAAGTGTAATTATTTGTGAATTACAATTGAAACTGGTAACCTGACTCGTAACTGTTGACAGAACTTATTAATAATAGTACTAATGTCAGGCCTCGCAGCACGATATGCTCAGGATTTCTATAAAAACAAATTCTTCCTCAAAAGTACTTGGCCACATTATACAAGAGTAAGCTTTTAATAAGCCATTGTGGTATTGGATTTTCATGTTTTTATTCTCTTTCTCTCTCTATAATTCAGATTGGCTTTTGCTAATTGTGTAAGTTCAAAGTTAAACAACAGGAACCGTTTTCCTGGCGAGACCTTTATGTCGTATTTGTATCAATAAAAAATGATATTGTGCAACTCCACGCATGAAGTTTAAATAATGGAATGAATTCTTTTGATTTCAAATACTTATTAGCACAGTGAAGAATTATTTCACCTATTATAACATCATAAAATTGATTAGAAATGCATCAAAAGGGAGGGTTTGCTCTTTATGTCATTGCCATCGGATTCAAATGGATTTCACCAGAAGAATTATTGACAAACTAATTTCTCGTGCTTTGTAAATAATTATGATGAATGTAGATACCAGGGAAGGACTGCTGTGTTGTGCAGTGCATGGCTTTTGTAATTTCTACCTCTGAAAACTTGCAGATGTATCCCAACTTTGATTTGTGAAACAAGCACCTGTAATTGCAGACAGATATGGAAGTTATTGGCAGTTTGTTGGCCGGGTAAATCATTCCGATTAGAATTTGCCTTTATTTGAAATCCAGATAGAATTTTATATCAACAGCTATAATTGATACTAGCCTTTGATGGCAGCGATTGTCACGTTAGTGTCCCAATAAGGCCGTCACAGCCGCAATTAACCGTAATATCCCTGCTATTCAAATACACAGATTTGTCGCTGTTCTATTGATGACAAGTTAGGGTGATCTCCCCTTGATAGTCCCAGGTCAGAGTTCAAAGATAGCGATGAGAGGGAGAAAAAAAGCAGGAAAAAATGCATCGAATTGAACTAGCAACCAGTTTTGGGTGGTTTTGAGATAATTGTTTTCAGAGATTGGAAATGTATTTGCGGTTTAAAAGCAAAGTGTGTTAATTGTGAAAACGTCACAAAATGGGAGACAAAGATGAGCAGTTTTAGAATATATACCAGTAATAAATCATTCTCAATGGTCTTTTTAAGAAAAAATTATTTTAATTCACTTGTCAAAACACTGAAGGGTGTTTCTAAAAAGAAGTGTTGAATTGAGAAAAGTCTATATTTATGTAAAATGAGCGGAGGGCATTAATTTACAAATGTGAAATAAATCATTTGTGCTTGAATCGTCAAATTATTCTTTAGTAAGATTTGATTATTTCTTGATTTTAAAAAAATTGCCATAAACAGCCTGAGTGATGAAATACAAGTACACTATCTTATTTCAATTCATCATTTAATCCTGTGAACGAATTATTTGGATTAAGTGAAATAATAAACTGGCTCGGATATATCAAGTTGAATTTATTTACTTTAAATGGGACTGACTTCTCTGAGGCAGAGAAAGATTGCTATCTCCTTTTGTTGACAAAAGAT
>NC_069117.1:47970826-47978326 GCF_025612915.1 Magallana angulata
ATTATCAGCCCATTAGTGAAAGCCCATACATTTTGGTTAATGGAATTCATCATCATTTCAAGCCTTGTTTTATTAAGGTCTTCCGTTTCCAACGGAAGACCTTATAGTGATTGTAATGTTTCTTTTTATTATTATTATTATTTTTTTCCCCTTTTTGTCTTGTGAATTTCTCAGAGATGTCTTGATGAATTTTTATAAAATTTTCAGGAATGACTGAAAACATAAACATCTAGCGGTTTTTTGTAAAAGATTTTCTAAATTCACTTCCGTTTGTCCGTTTCCTGTCCCGCGACAAAAAGCTTGTCACCTCGAGATCTCAAATACAGTAAAGACTTGAACATCCAAACTTTGTGGGGTGATAGACCTATAGCTGTAGATGTGTTTAAACACTTTTGTTTTGTTCGTCGTAACTTCCGGTCGTCACCGGAAGCACTTCAAAAATAGTTATTTTTAGGCATTCATTTTTTTGTCCATAGAATAACTATATAAGTATAAATATATACATAGAATACCTCTGCGATGTAATATCAACAAAAATATTCTACTTCCGGTGAGATATCTCAATTATCTCAGGTAGCTTTTATAAAACACATTTTGTACCCGCGATATCTCAAAAACTAAAAGTGATCAAGGCACGAAACATTCACGTATGATAGACATTTGAATGAAGATGTGTTTAAACGCTTTCATTTTGTCTTCCATCACTTCCGGTCCACACCGGAAGAGTTCAAACAAATCGAGCTGTTTGTCAGTTTAACTTTTTTCTTTTGATAGTTTTAGTTATTTCGATAAATAATAATGTAAGATAGGCAAGTAAACAAGAAATTATAAATTTAATTTTCATTGAGCACTTCCGTTTGTCCGTTTCCTGTCCCGAGACAAAAATTCTTATTTTGACGAGTTCTAAAAAACGGTAACGACTTGAACAACCAAACTTTGTGGAATGATAGACCAATGTATGTGCATGTGTTGCCACTATTTTGTTTAATCCGGCGTAACTTCCGGTCGTCAAAGGAAGTACACCAAATTTTGATTTTTTAAAAATTATTTTGTTTACTTAGCCTGGAAGTAACATTTAAGCTTAAGAAATATAAAAGGTCATATTCAACTGGTAAAAAAAATCTACTTCCGGTGAGATATCTCAAATATCTCAAATATCTCAAATAGCCTTATTTTATAAAAACATAAAGTACACACAAGATCTCAGAAACTGTGAAAGATCAAGACAAGAAACTTATATGGATGATGAACATTTGTTTGTACATGTTTTTAACGGGTTTCATTTTGTCGTACGTCACTTCCGGTTCTCACTTGAAACATTTAAGCAGAAGACTTTTTTTTACTTTAGATTTTTTTAACATTTTACTCAATGTGAAGAACAGTAACGTTCCGTAGGTAAATGTACTAAAAATATCTACGTTTAATTTCCTTAATCACTTCCGTTTGTCCGTTTCCGGTCCCGAGATAAAACTCTTTTCTTAACGAGATACTATAGGTAACAAAAACTTGAACATCCAACCTTTGAGGAAAAACAAAATGTATATATTATATCCATTTCCTGTTTACAAGATAACTGGATTTTTTTTGTGCAGATTGATACATGACGAACGGAAGACCTTTTTGTTGCTATAGCAACAAAAGTCTAGTTAATTATATCATTGCAACATTAAAATAAATGTAACTCTTTCAAAAGAAACGATATAGGGAACCATATAGTTAATGTACTAATTCTGTGGGATTGACTACATCATAGATATTACTAGTAAGTTTAGAATGCCTTAATAACACATTTATTAGGTACTGTGAAGAAATAGCTTACACCCACTGATTTGAAAGAAGGAAACACTAAATTAAAACAAAAAATCTAAGAGAAATTGAGTACTTTCAATAAGTTTACTGTGCAATCATAAGGTAACTAAAAGCATGCAAACAAATCATAGAAATTATTTGATGATTGTATCGTAAAACATAATGCAACATATTTTAATTTGTAAAAAACCCTTCTCCCACCCCTTGAAAAAAAGCAAAGAAAAAAGAGTTACACAATTTTTGCCCTATCCCCGCAATTTATCAAAAGCATGGAGTACTGTTATTTGCTTGTTGAATTGTTTTTCTTCTTGACACTGTAAATGGCATCATTAATGGTTAGTTAAAAAGAGAATTAAACAGAATTAATTGCACTCTTGTCGATACCGACCAGTCGCTACATCATTACTATAGGAAACACAAAGCAACACTGGTTTTATTTCCTTTCAGATGATATAAATGTCATAAAATCCTCCACGAATGTTTGTCTTTGGACTTCTATTATTAATGAGAAAAAATCAGGTAACGTTGCGTTTAACGAATGGTCTCCAGTGTTGTCTGAGTTCTTTCCCTTAGATGTTGGACTGTCATGAATAAAAAATATGTCACGATTTGACGAAATAGAATTGTACTGGTTTCCATTAGTTCTTATAGTAATTAGTTTGGTCTAAATATAAATTTTGCATGAAATTTCTTTGAATGGGGGGGAATTAATGGTGAAGTGTAAACATATATCTAAGAGGACATAGTCTGTCAAGATAGCAATTTCTTTTTCTTGGATGACATCATGACAGGGTAATTAACACAGATAAACAGTTTTATCTGGTGCATCTTCTTTGCTCACTTCACACAAAATGGAGGAAAATCTCTTCGTCTGTTTCGAAAGTTTACCATACAATTCATATGTCCTGTATGATTTACTTTCATTGAAATTCCACAAAACCTGACTTTTTAGCTTTAAAAGTGATCAGAAATAACAAACCATTTTATTAGAGTAATTTTATTTGCATTGACAGGTAGGGCTCATTGATTTCCTTGACAGAGAGGCTTTCACGACTGCCCGCACCTGAAACATCAAATAATTTGTTAACGCAAAGGATTTGTGTGATACGACATGTTGAAAACCCCCATATCTTCCAGAAATAATTTACTTTCCAAAAGGATTTGTTTTTGATGGATTTCGATAATGGAGTATTAAAATTGTCATGCAATATTCAAAGGTGTTTTTAAATAAGAATCTATTTCATTTCAAATGTTGCGACCTTAGTGTTTTAGCCGCTGGGCATAGGCCCTCTTTATAACAGTCAAAATTAGGTCTGTGACATTAAAATCAATACATAGCGATTTATCCAGGAGGAATCATCTATTTACTAGTTTTAATAAAAGAAAATATAGCCCCATGATCAATTGATTTAGAATTAAAGTATTTCTGATTTTTATTAGATACCAACTCGTCATGAAATTTTATCACAAAGCATAGGTTGTCAGGGAAGCTTAGAATTTCACTTTTGTGTCCTAAGACTAATGGTTTTCACTGTGGTCTTTTTCCTTTGCTTGAATTAATAAATGAGTATGTTACTCGTAATTAAACAATGTAATAATAGCCCAAAGTAAAAGGCAGTTATTGATGCAAACTGGAGTTGCCACAAAGATATATTCAGGCCTCTCGTATATTAGTCAAATCTCTTTGACCATTAGACATCTGTGTACATAGAAAATATACAAATGACTTTAAAAGAATCAACTGAGAGCTCCATTATGGATATTTATGAAACCTTTAATAATAAGTTGTTTCAATTGATCTGTCTGTGTTCTAAAAATGGCAAGATTCAAAACTTTTCATTACTCGGAGTAAATAGTCAGGTTTTGTTGAAATCTTTTAAAATGACAAAGGCTTGGTGTTTTTCATTTATTTTGGACTGGGGATCAATTGGAGATATGGGCCCCAGCCATCGATTGCTTTGAAATCAGGGGGCTGAAGTGGCCCGGTTCTATTTAACTTCCCATGGTGAGCAGCGCTGGAAAAGCTTCCTGCAGGTGATTATTGCACAAGATCAGCTTCCGAAGCAGCCCCACGAAGGAAAACATTTCCGGATAGAGTCGCTTTATAAAACTCCTTTGTACAATTCCGTATTCATTATCAAAATTTGTTTAGGTGTCTTGACATAGTTTGAATAGCTGTAACATCTTTTTTTTTTAATGGGTACAAAGAGAAGAAATTGGACCACAGATCAAGGTCAATGGGATAAGGGCTGGAAATACAACAGCTTCCTTTTGTCAAGAATGGACCAGGGAAAAATAAAAAGCTTTTCTTACAATAACTGAATCTTTCTTTTCAGACAGGAAAGCATTCCTGAATGGATTCGCACATCACCCTTACATGGGACCGCTTGCCCCATTTATGCCTATGAACCCAGTAAACATTATGACCCCACCGGTATCCTTGGCGATGGCAACCCACCTCGGACTGCGACATGAAGGCTCCATTATCAAAGACCGCTCAGATTCTGACCTTATATCACCTAGGTAATGCAGAAATAATGCTATATTTTTTTTAGGGGGGGGGGGGGGGTAGTAATTTTTTGTTTGGTAAAAAAAATAATGGTTTTTTTTTTTTTGAAAACAATAAAGCTTTTTATTTATAAGAAATGAATAATCTGGTGTAGAATCTAAAAGGAAACCTGAAAAAATGATTTTGGATGCATATGTAAACACTTTATTTCCTCAGGAAAAACAAAAAAATCAAACTTTATTTATCTCATTTCCTCTTCAATTCCTGTTTTTTTTCTCCAAATTTGATTTATCGAAATATGAATGTTAATGCACTATATGGGGATATCAATTTTAGTTTGCATGTCTTTTTCCTGCCCAGATGTCACAGATAAACAGAAGGAAATGCATATTTTATGATAAAGGTTTCACCTCAGAAGTGAAAATTATTGATAAGCAAGAATTGAATTTTCTCTGAAATAACGAAAATCTATATACAATTGCCAAATGCTATGGATTAGTGGGAGAAATTAGATAACATCTTGTCAAAGTTGGTCACAGTAAATATTTAATATTAAACTAATATGACTACCAGAGAAGTAATTTACATTACTCAACTATTCATATTAAATCCATAATGTGTGTAATAAATTGCGCACAAAATTAAATTCAACATTGACTTAAAAGAAGTAGCTTTTCATTAAATCTGATTTTCCAGGAGAAATATAATGTATGTAATAAAAGTATAGCTTTTGATCTGTACAATTAGTTGTAGATTTCTATTGTGAAGTGTATTCTACAGACAAGGGGAAAAATACTGCTGTTAATTAATAATTTCTTTTTCACATGACAGATGCTCATCTCATTAACGCAAGTTTAAGAAATTCACAGAATTAATCGTACACCTTCATAGATAATCAAAAAGAATTCGTAATTGAAAGCTAAATTCCGAGTTTGTTAATTCTCATGATATTTGATTTGGCACACAGATTGTATCTTATTAAAATGGTGTTTCTAATGATTATATTGTACAGATATTTAATCAACAGATGGAATCAACAAATTTTGGGAACTTCCAATTTCATGAAAAAGCCTAATTACAGTTTTATGCAACTTTTTTCAGTTTTGATCAAAATCTGTTTGTGAGAAAATAAAATATCATAGAAAATGTTTCTGGTCCGAACCTATGTTTGTCTCTAATGGATTGTTCATCTAGAAAGCTTTGCACTTCCTCAGAAGTACTGTAAAGATTGCAGATGAAAGATGCTGCAACATTTGAAATTTTGTTTGAATCGGAAGGTACAAAACCTGTTTGACACGAGCTAATCTGTTTGTTCCAGCGGCAGCGAAAAAAAATAGGATGTGAAGAAATGTATTTCAAATGAAGAAAATTGTCAGATGGAATATTAATGGGAATAATTACAAGATGCGGATAGATGTATTTTCGCGATAAACATGCGAGCAATGCTACAGATGTAGCATATCATATTTACAAAACTACAGGATTTGATCGTCAATTGAAGATATATTTAATCTGCTGTATTCTGCATGTTCGCAAAAACTGCTATTTTTTTGGTTGTTGCAGGAAACAATTTATTTTCATTATGATTTATAGGAGTGGGATGGGGACATTGAGTGGGTCTCATGATAATGATGAATTATTTTAAAAAATGATTTACATTTGAATTTCAATGTTAATTAATCAATTATCTTTTTTTTTTTTTAGAATCCGGGATGAGAGAATGGACAGTTCTATTAAAGGAAGTCACATGACTTCCCCTCATTATGATTCAGACAGACTCCGAAGTTTGGACTATGACAGTAAGATTCTCTTGAATAAAAATTTGCCTACTATAGCTTTGTGAGAAAAATCTCATGAAAATGTGCACTGTAATTTTTTTTTTCAAAGGAAATGTTCTGCATTTCATATTAAAGGAATTTCATTCAATTGTATCGCCCAAATCAATTTCAGACCAAATCAAAGGAACAGTTATGTGAAAAGAAACATTTACCATGGCTTTCATCATATCAGAAAAAATAATTCAATTCTTATTATTATCAGAAATCATTTGAAATGCGCCTATAATGTGGATTTCTGGGATATTATCCCCCAGACTGTGCGAGGCTCATAACAAAGTCTCCACCAAGTGGAAACCCTAATTACACGATATGAAATGATATTTTCTACGAATTATCACAAGTACAATTTGTATAGAAATGAACATATTCAGTAGACGGGTGATAAGGCAGGGGCTTGCAGATTGCGGAAGCCCTTGCTCACTACTGTGTTCGTGATTCTGAAGTCGTCAGCGAGATGCCACTACTCAAGATTCACAACAAATATCAATTCAAAATAAATTGGATTCGAATCTTAAAACACATATTTGCTATTCAAATGTATTGCTGTATGATCAAGAACGGGGAAGGGTTTTTTGTAGATCCTGATTAGTACACTTAAACTTGATGATGTCTAACGAGCTACTAAATTACTTGATTGAATCCACCGATTAGTAGTATTTATTTTATTGCCCAACTTTAATTTTCCCTAACACTTGTAAAATTAGTTTAATTTCGCTTTTCTGTTTGTATTCGGGGTGATAGTAGGGGGTCAATTACATGTTAATGGAAAACTGTTTCACGTAATTAATATTTCTTCTTCGTTGGAGTCTTAAAGCACTCGTAGTCTACATCAAATATTACCCACCTTTTTTTCTCATAAATATAAAGTCATTCACATAGATACAAAGTATGGTTTCATTGTAAGGAAAGCTGCCCGGTTTTTGTGCTATCTTTTTTTCATAATGTTGGCTTCTTTGTGTTGGATAATAAAACATTTTGATATCAGTTGTCGTTACCTCTTCTCTCCTTTAATAAGCTTTAGAGATTATCCACATTAAAGACAATCTGGTAGCCTTAACGGGTCTGATAAAGTTTTAGTCAACATTTGTGAAACAAGCAACATTCTTTTATACCATTGCTGCAAGAATGAAATTCACAGGAGAACAAACAAAATATGACTCAGTTTATTTCTTTGATAAAATTTAATATATAACTTCACAAGATTTAATAACTTGCGGCTTGTTAGCAGAGCAGAAGTTCTTTCTTTAACTCGATTAATTTTTCTTGTTTCTTTTTCTTATTTCAGATAACA
The DNA here is from genome assembly GCF_025612915.1 of Magallana angulata. Taxonomy (NCBI): domain Eukaryota; kingdom Metazoa; phylum Mollusca; class Bivalvia; order Ostreida; family Ostreidae; genus Magallana; species Magallana angulata. The sequence continues at coordinate 47,978,274 of NC_069117.1, forward strand.
AACCTTTGAATTTACAAGTAAATGGTCACGCCAAAGATCTCTCTACCAAGTAC